>NC_053409.1:25284475-25584475 GCF_016859285.1 Xiphias gladius
AGCATCTTCATAACAATGAAGACTTCCTGTTCTCCTAAACATTCAGAGTTAGCCCTGGTTGGCCTCAGTTAGCTCCATTCGTCCTCACAGTGGGACTCGGTCTGATGCTAAGTAACGAGGCGGGCCGGCAGAGCCGGGGCTCAACAGCGAGCTTCGTTACGGCGGAGCTGCATCTCTTGTGATCCTCAACATCAGAGCTGCCAATCAAACACCTCCTGGTCAAGAGCAGCACCGCCACTCAAAAGCGAGACGTAGGAGCCCAGCGGCGTTGTGGGGAGAAAAAGGAAAAAACAGCTCGGGTTGCGTGACACTCGACGGCGCCCTCGACAGAAGACGCCAGCTGTGCCTTTCAGGCTGAGGAGCAGATGGATCACCTGTGATGTGACTGCACTCAGGACATTACGCATCCCTCCGCCATCAAACGCCAGGCTCCAAAAATGGGAAAGCGGGAGCATAAGCCCGTCTTTTGGCTTTTTTTCCCCTTCATTTCCCTCCTGAAATCGCTCCTCTTTGGCCTTTGCGTTCTTCTCTTCCTTCTACATCCCTTTACTTGCTGTCCTTTTCCCTTCACAACTTCTTGCTATCATGTTTTCATTCTTTCTCTTTTCCTTCCTTCCTTAACTCATTTCCTCCTACTCTTCCCCCAGCCATCACAGTTATTATAATCACAAGTTTCACGCATGGAAATCGCCCCCATGTCAACATCCAGGTTGTAAATACATCCAGGAGACTCAGATTTCGGGGCTTTTACTGTGCTGGCACCTTGGCCCCGGCCTATGGTATTAAACGTCTCCCGCTGTGAGAGCTGGTATGTAAGCAGATAATGAATGAGAACATAAAATAGCATAGTCGTAGTTATATTAAATGTATCTTCATAGGAGAAGTATTGTTGAAAATACTGTCTTTCCCATACATGTCTGTGACAGCAGCAGAACTAAGAGGATTACCGCTAAAAGTTGGAACCCCCCCCCAGTTTTCAAACTTTGAGCTCGCCCAACCTAACTGAGACTGGGAGGTATTACTTATTAAATGTTTACTGATTGTTTACTGAACGTTAATTCGGCTCCAAACTAACTGAAACCATGTCAAAGAAGTCGTCGGCCCGGCTGCCTTTTGTTAAAACAGATTACCGACACGTCGAGTGTCCACTTTGCAAACGGCAGGTTGCATAATCGTAGCTCAACGGCCGCAACGACATTGCCGTCTAAAAACTGTAGGCTAACTCGTCTGCGGCAGGAGGCTCCGTCAACTTTCCTGTTTAACGCTTGGGGCTTTGAGTGTATATTCCTCAAAAGTTCCCGCGCCGGGATCACCAGTTGAGGCTACCAGGTAGAGTGCACTCAGAGCAGTGCGGCTGATTTAGTTCACCCAGAATTTTTTTCCCCCCACGACCAAAGGATTGGTTGAAGAGTAGGTACGATTTCAGTCGACCAACATTTTCTTTGGCTGACTACCCAAACTCCAGGAGATTACGCCGAATTACAGACGCTACGAACAGAGACTAGCCCGGAGAGGAGGTCGGGACTTCAGCTTTCTATGTCCCTCTTTCCCTTTTCCTTTCCTTACTTCTTTCCCTTATTACATTTGTTTGCCTCTCTCTGCTCCTTCTTCTCTTCGTTCCTTCCTTACATGAATCCTTGTTTCCTCCTACTTCCTGACTTAATTCATTTCTTTCCCCTTCCTCTGGTATTCAACTTCCTCTGCCCGTCGTCCTCTCCCCTCTCTCACTTCACTGCCCTTTCAGTGTTTCCCATTTCATCCTCTCTCCCCTCCTCCTTTCCTCCCTTCCTCTCCTCTCGCCCCTCTCCCTGCCCTCACCACCTTTAAACTGCCCTGGGAGTAACACTTTTTGCTTAAACGCATACTTGCTTTTCGCGACCAAGCGGGGCTGCAACACAAACAAATTCTGATTAAAGGCGATATACTTCACTCAAACCTTCATGAATAAAACAGGCGGGGGAGCTCCGGCAAGTGAAGGCACGAGCCATCTTCCCCCCCACCCCAAAAAACCATTTTCTAAATTTCTAGCTGCAGTCACAATCATTCAGAGTGCCCACAGTACCCTGCCTCTCCACCCAGCATGAAATTTTAATGAGACCTGCAGTCCACGGGAGCAGAGAAAGCACCGCTCGCTGTGTCAAACGACTGCAGTTCCAGGGGAGCTGGGACTGCGAGTGTGTGTTGAGGGAGAGGTGAGCAGGATGGATGCATTGAGGACGTGGTTGTGTGTCAGGAGGTACACTGCGCTTGCACTGCGCTGTATTCATCTATGAATGCATGTGTCTGCGTGGCTGCTTTAACCCAGCACCGATAAAACAGTTTGAATGCGGCTGTTAATGTTTTATAGGAGGGTTTATTTGTGCAGAAATGATGCCAGGTGTGGCACTGTTGGTATCTCGTTTATTATTTAATCATATATATTAAGGACGTTTTTGTTTTTTTTCCTGTTTCGAGCTTTCTTGAGCATTGTTAATTTAAAAGGGCTAGTAACATTTTTTATGAAGTCTGAAACGCTCTGGCACCAAGTTAAAGAAGAGCGCGAGTGAAACGCAAAATTCTGGGTTCTGCAAAAATCACACTGACGTTTGGAATAGCATAAATGACTAAAAATGCATTAATGTATCTACACAGGGGTGGTACATTGTTTTAAGTATTATGCAATATTCTTTATTTATTTGTTATGTATTCAGCAGCATTTAGAAACACCACTTCCCAAAGCCTAACCCCTTTGCCGGGCACACGCCACCAGCGTGTCAGACGAATGTTAAATTACAGCTAAAAAGTAGAAGAGATTGTCATAAAGGGAGAAATAACCATAAGGACGTATAATACGTCTGCTGCTGTGCTGGTAAATTTTCATGGGAACAGCGGTTTTTGCAACACGGAAAGCTTAATCGTCGTTTGCTAAAATCACAAAGGGTTCAACTTCTAATGTCAAGTGCTGCAGTAGACGCTAATATATCTCAGAATACGGATAGATAAACTCTAGGATCATGCTTTCACCTTTTCAGAAAAACAGACGACAGACTGAGTTTTAGAAGCTAGCGGACCAGCGACCAGGCAGGAAGCCACGTAAGGGACTACGACTTTCACCAGCAAAAAATAAAATTCATGGTAGAAATGGTTTAAGACACGGCCGCCAACTGAATATGCCATCAGCTGATGTTGGCTTGCTAGTGGCTTATCGTAGCTACTGACTGCCCTGTTGTCTGGGAGTATCTTGACCCGCTCACAGCTCTGGTCCCATAACGAAAGCTGCTCACCCTGTTAGCCGACGCTGGCAAACCTAGTGAGCAAAGAAATAAATCACACTGCGCAGTATTACGCTGTGCAACACCTCATCTGAGTATGGACCTTCGGACGAATATTAACAGAATGATGAAGACCAGGAGATCTGGTTGGAAGCTCTGGACAAAGCTAGCAAGTGGACCTTGGGTTAAAAATGACTTGCTTCAACTACTTTTCCCAGATTACGAATTAACTTCAATGCTCAGATAAGTTGTATTTCAAATCCGTGTTTGCCTGTAGTCGGTTTAACCTCAGGTCATTTTCACCAGTGAGAAAAAACTCGGTACCTGGCATGAAGCAGAAGTCCTTAGTTACCATGGTTGTGACGGTTACCTGCAGTTTTAGACACACACCTGCTTAAGAACCACAGATAAAGACAGTACGATAATGTAAAGTGTGAGGGGTGTGTGTGATTCTGTGTGTGTTTGCGCTCACCTCCGCCAGTCTGGACTGTTTATGGCTGACCTCATGTTTGCCTATGGGTGCCAGCTGCTGCAGCGTGTTGCGGTTGTTGGTGAGCGCACGTGTCAGCCGCGCAAACTTGGTCCACCCTGCAAAGACGAGACATTAGTCAGCGCTCAAGCCCCAGTCATCGCACCTTAACTGGCTCCGAGGACGCACAGCAACGTCCACCAGGGTGCTAAGTTGTCTTCGGCTCACCAAACACGAGGAGGAACAGCATAAGAAACAGACAAGCAGTGAGTGAAATAAACACATAGACGAGGTCACATTACACATCACTGTGGCTCAAATCTCATCAGTCACTTTGGAGAGTCAAGAACATTGATGGCACCTGGGATGAAGGACTTCCTTAGTCCATTTTTATTTACCAGAAGGACTCGATAGCACTTCCGGGGTTTGCCAACTACTTTTCTCCTGCCATTTCCACAACCCTAGAAAGTTTATTCTTAGATCGCTGGTTCTAAAATCTGCTGACTAACACTGAGGCTCCTCAGTTTTCTGAGAAGATTAAGGCGCTGGGAGGAGCTCACCCGGTAGTCCAGAACTGCAGTCCAGGTATTTAAAGTTGTCCACAGTTTCAACATGTCGGCCACCAGGTGAGACTGGCTCCGTTTTCAGATCTTGCTTCGCGCAGATAATTAATTCTTTTGTCTTGGCGTCATTGGATTCTCTCTGGCTAACGCGACACCCTGTTTGAAGAGTCTTGGCGTCGCCCAGATAAGCAGCTTCACGTAAAGGGGTCCGCTTTCTGAGGGAGGCCGTCTGAGGTCGTGTAATCAGCATTTTGCAATTCTCTATTCTCAAAGACTTCAAACAGCAAACAAACGCAAAACAAATTGTAAACCTGCTTCCATTTCTCACCACTGCTGACACAGTTCCCCAGTTCACGAATCCAGCAGAGAGACGCTGGAGTTACAAAATATCCCCATAGCTCCCACTTGTGCTTGCCACCAGAGGGCTGACAGTGACTCAGTTTTTCCTCGCTGGTAGTTCATATTTACTGTACGCCCGACATGGTGTGCATGCAGCATGAGCCCCCGCCTGCCAAACACCCACCAAGCTCAAAGCGTCCTTGAACACAACTGAATCTCCGCCAGCCGCAGGGTTTCCGCTCTGCAGCCGTCCAGTGTGTCCTGACCTCTACGTGGATGCGGGAGCTGAAGGAGAATTTCTCCTTCAGGGGATCGATACCACAGAAATCTCTAAAAAATTTTGTATATAGTTGCCTAATAAATATGAAAGCTTAAGGGAGGAAAGCTACTGTCTGTAGACAGAATTTCAAGTTGCAAGCCAATGATGTTTTTTTTTTTCTAGCCATGTCTCAGTGTGGTCACTGCTTTTACCGCTTGTATAGTAATGAAATAAATGAAAACTGCTCGCGAATGTGCAACTGAGGGCGTCAGATTGTTGTTTCACCATCTGCTGCTGACGTCAGCTGTTCGTCAGTGTACGTCACTCCTGCATAGCTTGACCGGGAATGAGAACTGAATGCACAGCCAACTAGCGTTGGACTGTAAATGTACAGACTCGACTCAACTTGGTGCAGGGGGTTCAAGGAGCTATTACTGGTTTTAAGGGAGTCATGGCTGCAATGGCGCGCTCCGGACCAAACTATTCTATTTCACAAATATCCAGTCCTTCTTCCTTTTAAATTTTACAGCCTTTATGGGTTTTTTTAAATCACCTTGTTTGTTTGTTTTTTTTTTTTGCTGCCCTGTCCTCATCAGTCCATAGCCAACTATCTGTATTTTGTATTGTGCATCCTAATCAGCATTTCAGTATTTTCTGTTTTCTTCTTTTTTGCTTTTATACATGAACTTTTTATCTTCAATCTCATTGTCATTGATTAATATACCCTTGTTTTGTCGGCTGTTTTGAAAAGTGCTATACGCAAATAGTTCATTATAAATGCATAGAAAGCTTTATGAAAAATGCTCATATTGTTTCCTCTTCTTATCCATTCCTGTTTTTGTTCGACATTTTGGTTCCAGCTTTTATCATCATATTAAAACCACTAATGCAGAGTTGAAGTGAAGTTTGAGTGTTCCTGTGTTTCAGGCGCACGTTTATCTAATTAATACCAGCCCGTCCAGCGGTTGACATTTTCGTGCCATGGTACTGATCCCCGCCGCTGCTGAATGAGACCAGTCACAGTTTCGGAGAACGGGTGCTGTTACTGTACCGCTCTAAAAATAAAATCAAATGTTTGAAAGGGCAGAGAGTAGCACAGCAGAGGCAAACCAAATACAGTAGTCAAACATCGTCATCGACCCGAACCTTTGAAGGGACCATTATGAATAAAAAGTGGACTTTGAAATAGCTTTTAACCCTCAGGCCTGCAGCTGCCTGACCCCCCCCCCATTCATTCGCTGTTCAAATGGAGGCAAATTCAACCATTCATTTCTCTGTGAATGTGCAGTGGTGTGAAAACAGCCAAACACAACACGGCACTGAGACCCGCGCGGGATGAACATCAACACAATGTACAGTCTATTCAAAGCTTATTCTAAGTGCCAATAACTCAACTTCCCTGGAAGAAACTGTTGAAGAGGCTGTTGTGTAACTTATTGTACATCTTCAGTTTCAGAACAGCTTCCTCTATGTGATTTTTCTATATGCTAATACTTAAAGTTGGCACTCTACAGCCATAGATAATAAGCCCGGGTGCTCTTAGCCAAAACGGAGATTTTTTTTCAATATCATTCCTGGAGGAAAACCGCTGCCGTAGTGGCTTGTGTAACCCACTATATATTGTACAGTAAATTGCTGGCTGTTGAAAACAGTATTACAAACAGCCCAGAGTCCTCTGAGCCTCAGAGGTCAGTTAACTTGCTCCTCTTAAGAAATACTTAATGGTCAGAGGTGGGAAGTATAAGAGCATCCACTCAAGTCACCGTAGTTTGAAACAGAAGCACTGCCACTAGATTTAGGAGAGGTGTGTTTAGAGCTTCCACATCTACATTTTAAGTGAAAATGCTGCATTTCCTTGTACCGTTGTTTTTATCTGACAGCTGCAGTTACTGGATAGTCTGCACAGTTTGCTAGATTTTATGCAGAAATGGAAATGAGCTCCAAAACGTTCCCACCGACGGGCAAAAACTTTGTATCTCGGACTTGTCTCAGCTTAATTGTCACGATAACTTTTTGACATTGTGTAAAGATAGTTTGACATTAACAAAAAGGAAAATTGTAAGTGAAGCTCCATTTACTTTTGCACCTTCAACAGCATCCCAGTCTTCCTATGTTTGCTGAATAATCATAGAAAAGGCTCTGCTGTCATTCATTGACTGTATGAAGCATCAGTCACATGATAATACACCGTATACAGTACGTCTCTCCATTTGCTGAAGAAGATTGTGAGATGCGGTTGAAAACTCTGGAAAAAAGTTAATAAGTGGACCTCTGGGGTTTTTTGTTTTTTTTTAATTTCAATAATTTTAGAGTTGGAGGATTTTTCCTGATGAGTGTGTTAGCCTTCAACTCAAAAGCCCCAAAGCTGGAGACAAAAGCGAAAATGGGATTTTCACCACTAATATGAGCCGGGTACATGTGGACACATCAGTAATTCTACACCCTTGACATTGAGCATTATTTAGTTGTAGTTGTACCAAAGGTGGCTCCAAACGTTGCCGATTCTGTCAGGAATCCTGCACGAGGAGGGATCAGAGAAGGCTCTCTCCCTGGCATTGTTTCCTACGGTAACTCATAAAATGTCATTAAGGAGGTTAAACAAAAGGTAGCAGTGCAAAGGAGTAAAACGCTATAGAGTGTAAAAGGTTGTTTTTCATGTATGAGTCAACGTTAGAGCAAAAGGCAAAAGAAGTTAAAAACAAAGGAAATCTTAGAAGTAAATCCTCCATCATGGCTACTTCTTGATACCTGAACAACGACCTGAAAAGACCGTAGCTGTAAAACACCAGCGGATACTTCATTAAGGCTGGAGGTGTCTTATTGGTTATGAATTCAACTTTTCCCTGGTACGACAAGATGATAAAGAAGTCGGTTGGGCTAGGTCTACTTTCGCTGAAGCAGGCGTTTGACCTGCAGGGTTTTTACTTGTAATGGAGTAGTCTTCAATTGTGGTATTACTCCTTTTACTTAAGCAAAGGTCTTGAGCGCTTTTTCTATACAGTAGCGTTGGTTGCATAATTCACTGTATGGTGTGCATGCATTAGAGAGTGGTACAATGCCCTTATATGTTCAAGAATAATAGCAAACCAGTGGAGTGGTAAGCAAGTCAAAGCTTTCTTTTTCCAACCCAGAACCACTTTCATCATGAGGTAAAATGGAGGAATTTGTCTCGGTGGTCACTCACGTAAATACATGCTGACAGCCTTCAGGCCTCCACTGTACATTGTGACACGTAAGGACAAAAGGATCTCACACAGAGCATGAAGAGAAACCGCAGGACAAGTAAATCAGAGTTCTTTTTTCACAGTTAATAATAACGCTCCTGCTACGGTTCCCCTCAAAAATGCAAAGCTGCGTGATTTGTCAGACTGGAGCACAACGGAGGCGGAAATAAAAAAAGCGAAAGGCCCGAGCTAAAAATAACAGGGGAGCAGAACTGGTGCACGCACCACCAAAGTCAATTCTGAGATGAGATTTTGATCAGCACTTCCACTCCAAGGACGGCTCGCACCTAACTGTAGAACACAGAAGCTGAATTTACAGACGACAGAGCGGTTTGTCCTTCAGTAGGCAGACAGACACAAGCGGGACACCTGATAAGAACATTTCCACTGCAAAAAGAAAAAATGTCCATAATTAGAATCTTTAACATTCAGCAGTGGAAGTCCCCGTTATGCTGTTCTGACACAAAACCAAGCTGAGAAACTGAAGGAAAGGTGGAGCGGGAGAGTTCGGATGCGTCACTGAGGTTGTCGCACGGGCACAGGACACCTCTGGGGTCCAGTGAGACATCAAGCAAAAGGCCGATTTACATTTGATGCTAAGACATAAGAGCGCTGTTTTCATTAAGCACGACTGCAGCTCGAGCTCCAAACCAGTCTGACTTCGGTCCGGACCAGTGATATTCCTTACAAACTATTTTATATCCGTCCAAGCTCTTTGTGACCAGGGCCACAGCTACCGCTGATTATATGGGGTCGTATCCGTGGTCATATCTCTGGGAATAATTCGGAGTTGTTCGATGGGATGAGGAGAAGTTTACAATCTGTGCTTATGCACATATTTTACCCCTGTTGGGTTTTTTTTTTTTTTTAATGGCCAATTCTAATACTTGTTAGACAGTACAGACAGATACAGTAAATATTTTAGCATTTAACCCTTTCCAGGCAAAATAAAACAGATTTAGTACGACATACTCGTAAAGAAGTATGGCGAAGGTTTAAAAAACAAAATATTCATGCCACAATGTAGGAGTTAAATATTTACATAAAACCTAATAGAACAGAAAGAATCTGTCAAGAAATCTATGATTAAATACATGATTACATTTTTAAATAGTCTGGTTGGTGGCTAGAATTTCTGTTATTTCTAGAATTCTTGCTACTATCCAGTTTTTGACCATCAGTTATGACAAATAGCTTTCAAGTCCAGCATGACGGCTGTTAGTCACTAGTCTAAGCTTTGTTTTGATTCTCCCCAGCAGGTTCTTGTATCACTTGGGTCACTGACGCCATCTAAAGAATGAGTCACCTGTCAAGCCATGTGCCATACTGTATGTTTACAACCGTTGGTTTGTTTAGAATAAGCCAGTGTGAGGCCTAAATGGACTTATATATATATATATATAAAAAATCTAACAATGGCTCCAGCAGCAGGCAAACTCCAACACGCCAGGGGCCTGTTTCACAAAAGAGATTTGCAAGCTCTCCTAAAACGCAGATCCCAAATGGTGGCATCACATTTCACAAACTAGAAAATACACTCAGTAGAGTGCAGACCTCTGCCAAGGCCGAGGTATCAAAGAACATGCACCAGGCTCCAGAGGAAGAAATTCAAAATCATAGTAAATGATCCGGATCTGCCCCAAAATAAAACTGGTTCTTCCCCAGTCCCTCCACCAGGTTCAGAGCTTTTTGCGTAATTCTGCTGACAAGTAAACAAACAAACAAACGAACGGACAAACAGACATGGGTGAAAACATAACCTCTTTAGCGGAGCTAATGATGGTTGACTGCAAGTTGCAGATGCAGATTTTTATGTCCTACCGGGTTCTCGCACAGTCGTGCGCGGGCTGCAAGTGTGGCCTTTGCTTTGATGAGGCAAATGTGTCATAACGAAGGAAACCATCGCATGTTGCGACTTCGGTGAATCAGTCCCCTGGTTGCTGAACTAGTGATCTGTAATTCAGGTGCCAAGACTGGCCCAAGTATTGGTCCAGTTCTCGGGGCCAACACTGGCCTGAAGCTGGCCCAAGTGGAGCTACCTTGTGTGAAATTCTGGGCCTAATTACTTCCATCAACAGTTTTCACAAAAAGATCACGGGCCAATTTGCTGGGAATATTATGGCTCCTGAATACTGTCCAACAACTGTACCGGGCAAAACCACAGATTTCCAAAGCGAAGGCTTTCAGCTTGATGCCCGAGGCACCTGTGTTCTCGCCTCAGTACTCGTCACTCATCCTGATCAACTGTTTACCTGAGGCTGAGGCAGCAGCCACCTGTGAAGCTTTTACAGGCGCTGACAAAGCAAACAGTGAACACCGCCGCTCTGCAATCACACGGCAACACGGCGCTCACTTTTCTGCCCTGCCACTTGTTCAGCTTTGCCGTTCTTTTCTTTTGTTACCGTTTTCCTACACAGACGTTGCTGAGGCGACTAACTGAACCTGCTCTGTTCGTCTGCGGTCTCACCTTGATAACCACAACCAGTGGCCATAGACGCAGCGGACGGTATTCAATCTAAAATGCTCACAAAATCACCGAAAAGGCACCTGTTGACTCCGGCAATGAGATGATGGGAATAAAGTACATCTCTGTGCTTTTCAATACAGAATGTAGTGCGCATTGAGAAGAGCAAAAAGGAGGGAAAAAGGAGTAATTTCAGGCAAAACTGAGGCAGGGGGGGCATTTAAAATCTGTTTTGTTATTCTAAGTAGAGGATGGACCTCTTTAGCAGACCAGCCCCCCCCCCCCCCGCTGGGCTGACGCTGACGTGTTGTGGCGTGCTGAGCCGCCGGAGCAGCCAGACCGGGAGCCGAGAGCAAGTTTTGGTCTGCAGCACAAGCAACCTCAGCTGCCAGGGCTTGCAGCAACGAATCTCCCTCCCTCCCTCCCTCCCTCCCAAATGGCCTCGCCCAGCCCCCCAATCAGCGGGAGGGTTAAACTGCAGCCTGCAGTACGCCGCTCCGTGACACAGCAGAGGAATGCTGCATCCTCACCGCGGCCTCAAACGAGCTGTGCTGTACCGAAGTACGCCGTAGTGTGCTGGCTGGCTTCAGTCTGGCCGCAGCACGTCAGGCCAAGCCCCGAAAGCAAAGTGCCGTTGCCGTTGTTGCCGAGGGGATTTTGTTTTAAGAGGTCTGACCATTAGCGCTGTGTCTACAATAAAAATCCATCTTTTTAATAGTGCAGTTAACTCTTCATTATCTTTTTCAGAATGTCCCATTACCAAGTCAGAGTCGCACAGTAAATGACTCCGAGGCCGCAGAGGAAACAGAAACAGCTGAAATGACCGGTTTCAAGAAGACGGCTTATGAATATGTAAGACATCCGAACTTCTGTTTCTTCTCTCCACGACAAAACAAAAAAACCATTTTGTCTCGCTACTGTGATCACGTTTTACCATTATTTCTGTGCCGAATCTCTCAGCTGAGGAAGACTGTCTGCCAGTGATTTTCTCAGTTAACTGATGAATTGTTTGGTCTGTGAAATGAGAATTTCCCGAAGCCAAATGCGAACTCATCAGTTTGCTTGTTTGGTCCAAGCAGTAGTCCCGAACCCAAACATAGTCAGTTTACGAAAAGACCACGAAAAGCAGCAAATCCTCACATCTGAGAGGCTGGAAGCAGGGAATGTCACAATTTCGTTTCGAAAAATAACTAAGTAGTTGCCAATTATTCTTCTGTTGATCGACTAATCAGTTAATAAGAAAATCATACAATTGATTCAGCTGAAAGTTCTGGTTAAAGACAGCACGTTTTTTTATTAATCAAAGAAAGTGTTTATTTCACATCTGAGCGACACAAATGGGCATGAAATCAGTTCCAAATGTCGCACTGAGCTGGATCAGAGTTCCTCAGCGAGTTGTAGTCTGCAGCTTTTACTAATCTGTGTTCCACTTCATTATTTTTTCTTTCTCCAGCTTGAAATGGCTTTTGTACAGTTACTTTGCCAGACCTGCGGCGCTGAACCACGGCTGGACGACCTCCAGTTCTAAGCTAATTTAGCCGGAGCGCTAGCTGCTAACATCAACAAGTCTCTACAGACACCGGCGGCCACGAGCGCCAGACTTATTTCTCTTGTGTGGCATTAAACCCAACACATGGCCGGCTGATAGCTGCTACTTTACACCATACCGTGAGTCAGACATTTGCCCCATCCAGATACCTGCCGCTCCAAGCAGGATTTGGAGGTTTTCTAACTCTTTGATGGTTATACCCTGATGTGGAATAACGTGCATTCCCCAGCCGGAAAAAGAAAAATTAAACCTAATTTGGTTGAATTAGAGGAGATTTCAGCCTCTAAAGTATCTATACTCTGCTCAACGTTTTGGCAAACACTCACTTGAAAAAGGGAGGTATCAACTTTTTTCCAATCGCAGGCGTCCGGTTACAGAACTGAATCTGAAGATTGTCGTGTCGTCAGCATCGTCAGCCGACTCACGAAGACGCCAACACGCTGATGTGACAATATTACTTCCACTCAAGTACTAATTGCATGTTCAACCCGTGTTATTCATGTGTCGCCGAGCACACATGATGAATGAATAAACAAATAACACGACAACTCTGGGTCGGTCTCTGCAGCGGGGGGGGGGGGCGTCGTTGCATGTGTGCACACGTGTTTACATGTGTGTGCACATTAAAAAGGGGAAAGGGGGGAGGGTGGGGGATCCTTGTCAAAGGGCAAACACACCCGCTCAGCTGCACCGAGAACGACTCCCAGGGCAGGAAGCTGACACTGTGCATCAGTCAGGGCACAGAGGACAACACCGCCACCCACATCTCCTGTGATTCCTGACAGCATCACAGGCTCCTCAAACACAACCTGACAGCTCGAGACGTTCCCACATCGCCGGGAAACACGACTTGACTCGTTCTTTTTTATCCAGCCGCAGCTTTGGATGAAATAAAGAGCGGAAAAAAAGGATCTGTAGCTAGCAAAAATGTTCCGAGACTCCTCGATGGGAGAGAAAGGACAGAAGAGGAAGCCCAGAGAGAAAAAGGAGGAAGAGGAAAAAGACGAAGGAGTACGAGGACAAGTGGCAAAAGACGCAGAGGAAGGAACACAAGGAGGTAGAGGAAGAGGAAAAGAGGCATAAGAGGAAGAATGAGGAGGAGGAAAACGATGGAAACAAAAAAGGAGGAAGGAGAAAATAAAGGGGAAGCGGACAAAGGAGGAGAGTGAGAGGAGAAGAAGAGGACAGAAAAGAAGAAGTACGAGACAAAAGAGGAGGAGGAGGAGGAGGAGGATCTGTAAAAAGAAAAATAAGAGGGAGGAAAAGATGGACAAAGACAAGACAAGAAAATTAAATGAGAAGAAATAATTACGAAAAACAGAACACTAAGAAGGAGGAGAAGAAAAAAGACAGATACTTAAAATATCAGGGAGGAGGATGATGAAACAAACAAATACTAGACAAAACAGGATGAGGACAAGAAGAGAAGAACATCAAGAAGTTAAATGAACAAATGAAACAAAAAAAATAAAAGGAGGAGAAGAATAAAAGCCATTGACTGAAAATATCAGAGAGGAAGATGACGACAGAGGAAGAGAAAGAAGTTGAAGGAGGAGGGGGATGAAGAAACATAATTATATGTTCCATCAGAAGCCAACTGGCATTACATTACATACTGGGGCATCCAGCCATGTACTAATTTGGTTCCCACTCACAAATTTTGTCACATGTCATCCCCCGTATCACTCCCTCTCTCCTGTAACTCTTTACTATCGAATAAAACAGAAGCAGCATCAACATAATCTTTTCTGGTGGCTTGATGCGCCATGCTGCACATCCTGTGCTCAGAGAAATCAGGTTTCTCAAATCCATCAAAGACTTTTGGTCACACATCATTATCCACATGTCGCTACTCCTCTTTTTTTTTTTTTTTCTTCCCAATTCTACTGTGAATTATCTAATAATAAAACAACCACTCTCCAAAAATAATCTTCAAAAACCAGAGAGAGACACCGCCGCTTGTGCAGAGTTGATTCTGGAAGCGGTGTCTGGGGAGCCAAGGCGCCTGCCTGCTGCAGAGAAACGCTCACCTTTGGTGGTTTCGTCTTCGATGGGCTGCTTGAAGAGGGTGATGTCCTTAAAGGTGCAGAGGAACAGAACCACCTTGTCATTCTCGTTCCTGATGGGAGCCACTTGCATGTAGAACCACACCGGACTTCCTGCAGAGACATCACAAAGTCTTCGCTGTGTCCTCCTAATTAGGTCTTTCTTTTTTTTTTTTTGATTGTTTAGTCTATATACAGTGTGGTAAAATAGTGACGTTTCCCCATAGCCCAGTTTTGTCCGACTAAAAGTCAAAAAACACAAAATATATTCAATTTACATAAAACAGAAAAGCAGCAAATCCTCACATTTGATGAATGACCGGAAAGATTGATCCATTATTGAAATTGTTGTTGATTCGCGTTCCTGTCAAACGGACATGACAAGTTCACTAATGGCAAATCAATTTCAGCACTTATCCAAATTCACAACCGCACAGAGATTCTAAGAGAATTTCAAATTTCAGCCTCATTTAAAGCTCGACAAAATAACAAGTCGGTGCTATGACGGCGTCGACCTTTGGGGGACTCGAGAGCCGATGTGTCCAAAATTGAGGAAACCTACTTTACTGGCTTCACTGCACCTTTCGCAGCAACGGAAGGGTTGGCAAACAGTTACGAGACGGGAGCCAATGGTACAAATGTGCTTCTCAAATAAACTGAAAACTCAGTGTCCCAGCGGGCGATCACGCTCACGGGTCGGAGAGCTAGTTGGCTCTTCACATATGTACGCATAATTTTATAGTGTCTCACCAGAAATAAAACAAGTTGTAGGACAGCTCTAGGAACATCTCATAAAACAAAATCCTCAGGCCCAATCCACATAGTAGCTGATATTCTGTATTTCCTGCCATTTTTCATTTCTGTACTACAGTAATAGTTTTTTTTTTGCAGTTAATATACAAGAAATTAATGTACTTTATCGCTTCGTACTAATGAAACGATGCAATATGTCCAACTGCGACACTGAAATGCCACTGCAACATTAACTTCACAGGAGAAATTATGTTTTTACAAAAGACTAAAAGGTCCTGTTCACCCACAGTTTGGGCTGATTGGGCCCCTGGTCAGGTGGAATAGCGGTGGAGCTATGCTAGGTCACCGAACGTCATGTACCAGTACGAACAATAAAGGCGTAACTTGTCCCAGCCTGGCGGGCGGAGTTACGCTAACAACCACGCAGTCCTGAGAAGAGCACCGATCAGCCAAGGGAAGTGGAGTCACCTGTGTGGGTGTACAATCAGTGCGCAGGCCCTTTAAAACGCGCATTTTCCCTTTTCATCGAACTCTCGGGTTCATGCATTTAAAAAGGCTGAATCAAGTTCCAAGTCAAATGCCTCAATATGAGCACGATTAAAACCAAGGTTATCACAAAAAAAAGTTTTAATATACAGTCATACTGCATATTTTGCTCCCATGAATATTCTCTACAGTTCACTATGATTTGCTTCAGCAAGAATGTGAACACTTGAAAAATCTACGCTATTGTATGTAATATTTTGCCAAAACAAGATTCTGCATTGGTCTTTAATACCAAATTTAGTCACTTTTTTTTTTAGACATATTTGGAACAAGTAAAACACTTATTTTTGGTTTTCTGATATTTTCCTGGAGCAATCAGACCACAGTCTGCAATTTGTTTGAATCATTCTAAGCTCCTCCGTTTAATTTATCCGTGTCCATCATGGCAGAATCACAGGTCCAAGCAGATTTTATCAGCATGCAGACGTTTTTAAGTAGATGCTAGTGTTAATCTTCTTTGTTAAGACACGGCTTCAGTATTAGACTAAATAATCCTTCTTAATTAATGCTGAGACGAAATTCTGAGGTGAAAATATTGAAATATGGAGAGTGAGCAGTCGCGGTGCTTAGGCGATCTGTTCGGTAGTACAGTTGGTTTTATGCGACCCAAAGCACCCAATAATCGTCAAGAGGAGGAAAGCGATCCTGCTCCTGGCCAAGTCCATGACGTAAATTATTTCTGCGCTGACGTTTTAATGCCCCTTATTCAAGCAGATCTCATCCTGACAACTTAATGTTTAGGGTCGTCACATCTAGGGAACTCACTGTTCTTCCTGCACAGAGGAAGCCTCCGACCCGCCGACATTTTCCCGACTTTATTGCATCCGAGCACACTTTCAGAGAAAAAAAAAAGTTGCACACACCTTAGTGTCATAATTTCTGGCTACAAGTTGTTCGCGGTCATCATTCATCTCATTCATACCGGCCTTTGTAAAGGCCCCGCTCTCCTGATTTGTCAGCAAATTTGTGCCAATTTTAAATTGATCTTTTCATTTTTTCTTTTTTTTTTTACCGTCTCTCCGCCTGCCAGCCTCACGCTCCTCCACCTTGCATTCTGCGCTGGTGGGTGATGACTCTTGGGGGACAGGGACATTTGGAACTATTTTCGTCTGCACTCTCTGTCCGCTGTGCTCCTTGCCAACACTACAGATCCAGTTGCTCTATCACAGTGGACAGAAGCATCTACCACTTTTCTACCCAGGTTGACCTGCCGAAGTTATATTTCGTCCATATTTTCATTTACATTCAAATGTATTACATTTCACAACTCTCCCGAAACCTTATCTGACCTGGCATCATCCCTAAAGAGATATGAACATAAACTGTATTTGTTAGAATTCCAGCTGTCCCTTTCCAGTAGAAGGACAATAAAAACAATAAAACACAAATACATTTCCTGCGGCATTTGTCTAAATCTGGTACTTTTAGGTCATAACGATGTGATGTGCATCTTGCCTTGACAAAGAAATAAAATAGTTTGTCATCAAATCCCCTGAAAAAACCGAAACCAACAATGTGTCAGTCTGTTTCAAAATCCTTTGACTTTCTTTCTCTGTCTGTGGCTCTAAGCTCCAAGCCCATTCGTTCCTATTGAATTCTTTAAAAACAGCTCAAAAATATATACATTCATAAAAAATAAAAAAATTTAAAAAAGGATTCAGTAGATTCCTAAAACAGCTGGTCACAGTTCTAAACAGCTGGTCTATCAGACAAAACAGGAGGAACTTGTGCATTTGTTGGGGACTATTTTCAGCGGCGGATTAATCCACATTTGGTGCTCTAGGGGGTATTTGGGGCAGCAGGATGGTGTGTGTGTGGGACTGAGTCAAAATAAACTTCAGCGTGTGTGTGTTCATGGCGATGAGGGAACATGTCACCCAGTGCAACAGTGTGGCTCACTGATGTGTTTTTAATAGTTGCTGGACAACAATGGAGCTCCGTGGCTCAGGGGAATGAGAGCCATCAGGCTTTGGATACACACACAAAGTACTTGTTAGTAGGATACATTTATTATTCTGCACATGGGATTTTGCTGACAATTCAAAGTTCAGTAACACACAGTTCTAGGTAAAAAAAAAAGGCAACGTTGCTAAAACGATCAGCTGAAAAGGATAAGGTTGATAAAGGTTCAGTAATTCACCGATCAAAAATGCCAAACATCTGCTGCTGCCATTGTCTGAAATGTGATCATTTTCTGCTTTCCCGTTTTAGATTTCATATTTCATTTTTTCCCCTCATTTTATAGACAAATGATTAATTCATTAATCAAAACATCAAGAAACGCACCAACAGATGAATCACCAATGAACACGGAGTCCCACTAGGGCATTACAACAATGTGGGATGCTAAAAGGTCGCGTATGGTTTTCTCAGTGTTACGAAAAGGCATGAGAGACATGAGGCAATGTCAAGAAAGGAAGCAAGTCGGCACTCACGGTTCTTTCTGTACAGGAGGATTTCGAAGCAGTTGGACTCATAGTTGTCGAACGTCTGCCTGACTTTGTCGATGGTCTTCTTGTCCGTCAGCTCTCCGTACATAAAACTGGAAGAGGAAAACGAGCGGCATGAGAAACGGCAGCGATCGACTGTGGCCTGACCCTTTAGCCTTTGACCCGCGTTACAGTCTGTCACATATGTTTGTAAAGGCGCTGTCAATCTGGTATCTTACCATAAAGTGTCCATTAAGTTTTATGTCTGGTTTTTATAGAGGAAACTGTTGCAGCTGTGGCAGCAGCATAAATTTAGCTCGCAGTGAAGGATTGTGGATTGGTGCAGCCTGCTTTTCCCGGCATGGTTGTAATTATTCCTTAAAGGGCTGAGGGACATTTTAATCTATGCTAATATAATTACTCTGCGTGATTACTTTCTTTTCCAATAGTCGCAGTGTCCTCAAGGACTAACATACGCAGAGAGGTGCAAATAAATAGTAAAAAAAAAAACCCCACCACTGACGTTCCCGGGTATTTTTTTCTCCTTGCATGGCCTCAAACAAAAAAACACATTGCTGATTGACACAGTTAATTCAGGGAAGCGTACTGCAAGTGAACGAGAATGCAGTTGCTTTATACGGCATGATAAAGAGACTTTGGCGTTTATCTAACCGATCCGTTTGATGAGTTTATAGAAGCAGAGACGGCAGATCAGGTCATTAGAAATATCCTTCAGCTAGGGTTGAGAGGACAGCCCTGGAACAGATCCCCGGGAGAGAACCGGACGATGGTCGAGGGGTGGAGCCGCTGAGAGATGATCGAAATTAGAATGATAATTGCCTTCTTGCTTGAACCTGCACGTAAAGTTTAATTTCACATCTACATTATACGAACAGCAATTTGGATGGAGACTTGGTGATTTTGGATCCCTACAGCAAAGTAAGAGGGGATCACCTTTCATAATTAACAGCTACTGCCGGTGGTGTCTATGCAGTAGCAGTGGTTCCCAATGTTTTTGGCTTGAAATTAATTACTGTTTATTTGTGACCTTCCATCACAGACTGAATATGAGGGATTAGGATCTGGGTTTTGAGTAGTTCCACCAAAGACTGATGTTCCCTTTAAAACTTCTCATGTTGTTTTATTGGAATAATTGGTGGAGACCCAGAGAGGAAAATCTAGACAATATTTCACTGACAAGCAGAGATTAGAGAAAAACAAATAAAGACTTTGTAGGAAAACTCTGTGGTTTTTGTAGCAAGACTCTTTCCTTCCTATCACATCCATTGTCTTGTGACCCATTGGAGGGTCCCGACTCCCAACTTGGGAACCACCAGTTTACATTGTTCCTTAGTGTTTCCCTTGGCACTACAGTACATATGACCCTTGTGTCATTGAATGTGAATCGTTAATATATCTGCACCGGTGCCGCAAAGTTATACCCTTGTCCTGCAGTCGGAAGATCAAAGATTACTCCTCAAAAATAGCAGGAGCCCCATTAACAGGCCACTGTCTTCCATCACTCTGGCGGCAGCCTGTAAGTTTAAGGTCTCAGCGGGCTCCTCTATACTCTCAGTGTCACATCTGAGTGGACTGTCGATCTCAATGTCCTCCTCAGACCCGGGCAGCAAGGAGCGGACGGATAAATCCCAATGCCCCTATTCTTACTTAGCTCAGTGTCCGAGGGAGCCTTTTTAGCCGCCGGCCTAGTCAAGGCCGTCACCCCCGGTCGGGTCTGAAAGGCGCCCGAGGAGAGGCGTCGTCCTTTGGAGTCAAATTTTAAAACGTCTTGACTGACAGGCGAGCAAGACACTGTCCTCGGGCTGGACTGGGCAGAGCTCCCCTGGCAGCTCTAAATTGGATTCATTTCAGAGTCTCACTCAGCATTGTGCCATCTCCTCCCTCCCTCCCTCCCTCCCTTTCTTTCAGAGCAAGTGGAAACGCCAGATGCTGATTTTTTTTTTTTTTTTTTCCGGTAGGGTGACTCTGCAGAGGTCCACACTTCTGTTGCACGGTATCGAAGCAGCTCTCAAGCAGTAAACAAAGTTAGTATCATGTAAACAGCTCTCCGGAGCATCACTGTGCAGTTTTAATGATCGCTACGGTGGCAGAGAAGCAGGGAGGTACAAAAAAAAAAAAAAAATTGTCACTTTTTAATCTTTTCTCTCTGCCTCTCTCTCTCGCTGTGCTTAAATAATGGATGAAACCGAATAAAAAGGGACGAAGTCAGTGATTTTTGCTAAATAAATGGAGAACTTTGAAAAGGACGTGGTTTTACTTTTAAAATCAATGACTCATGGCTACTCTTGTGTGGTTATAAAGACCCCGGTGTTGTAAAAAAATACTGGTTTTTACAAGTTCAACTTTAAATGAAGCATTTAGGCAATTAAAAACACATTTAAAAAAAAAGGGGCTAAATGAGACATATGCCCATTATACATTCTGTAGGAAAGTGTATGCAAATGTAAAGGGATTATAAAGATGAAATTTGATGCATATTTAGTTGAGCTGTGAGTGCAATTACAATAAAGCAACGAGACCAAAAAGTCATTATCGCCGCATTAGCAGACTGTAACTAATAATGCTTCAACCTGGCGTAAAAAAACAATTGTGCACGTTTAAAATGCTTAAATGTTAAACAGTGATACAAAATGGAACCAGAAAAAGCGTGACTTTTACCTGCACGTGCTGCTCTTCTGCATGACCTCAGCCCGGTGGAAGCCAGACAGTTTGCAGAATCCGTCATTGCTGTAAACTACAGGCCACTCCACGATCTGGGCGTTTCCCAGGAGGAAGCTGGTCTCTGAGAGGTGGACAGGACAGAAGGAAGGTCAGCCCCGGCAACAGCATCAACTGTAAAAGGCTGCAAAGCATCTTCGCTTCTGCAGATGACTGCACAAAGAGGTGTTCCACTGGTCTAAGTCGGTGGCAGCTTTGCTTCACAGCTACACAACTTCCAAAATAAAGGCAGACTACCTTTGCGCCTAAAAAGAAAGCTGGCTCCGGGGCCACGACTCGCTACACCAACATCGGCCAGTCAGCCCGCTGAAGCGTGGCTAGTTTATGGGTAGTGAATCGTAATGTTTACTGAGAAATGGAACATGCATTTTACATGACTTACAAAGAGAAACTCCCTGCGTCAAGATTGCACGTTACATCACATTCTCCCTCGCAGGTCGGCCTCAGCTCTGGCCGGGGCATTCGTTAGCAGCAGCGTGGGGACGGAGTGGAGATGGGCAGGTGGTGCTAGTGGCTCGCCAGAGCCCCGATATAACTGGGCCCTTGCCGATCGCTATTAGGCTCTAACCTGTTGCCCTCAGACGGTGAAGATCCAGCAAGTCACATTTGCTGCATACTAGCATTTTAGAAATTCTCGTAGACAGGTGGGTTGGATCGTAAAGCTGCGATATAGAGCTAGTTACGTCTGATTTCACACTAGCACTAGTAGTAGTATTTCGGGGAAAGTTTGATGAATATTGTGATAATACCACTGGTACTTGATACTACTGATACTGGCTTCAGCCACAGCTCAGTAACGACGCCATCCGGAACTCGAGAGAGAAAAAAAAAGAAGAAAAACTGGGGGAGTTTGTACTAAAAAAAAAAATTCTTACAGTGGAGTCATGCTGAAGAGGAAACACCTCACAGTCTGTGTGAGGACGACGCATCACGCTACACATAGTATAGTAAAACTCTGAACTTGTCCTTTAAAAGCTGCAGCCTGCCGTGTGCCCTTTGGAATAAAGCGAGGAATAAAGCCGAGTAAGATTTACTTAAGGACAGGCAGCTTGAATCATCTTGACCTTTCTGCTCTCCTCTTTCATAGCGATCAATTACTTATCTGGATCTTCATTAAGAAGTGGTTGAACATTGATGATTTTTCAGCCCCGATGGTCATCCTTTTTCACTGACTGCGAGATAATGATACTGTGAGCCAAGTTGGTTTTTTCTCTTCCACCAAGCCAAAACGGAGACTTGGCTTTCTTTTAGTTTGGGCAACTCTATAACACTGGTTAAATGGTGGAGGAGATTGGAGTATATTTCATATTTTACCTGAAATATCTCCTCCTAATTATATTATTATTATTATATATTATGTATATTTATATTAGATGATGCCTTGACTTTTCATTTGCCTCATCACTGGATATCCGTCTGTGCCTTTTGTAATCTACTAAACTGTGTGACAGGCAACATCATTCTCTATCCTCATTTTACCCTAAACAGAGCCGCATCCATTACTTGATTCATCGATTAGACAGCTGAAGGAAAATTAATGGGCAACTAATAGTATAACCGATTAATCGATCATTTTTTCAAGCAAAAATCCCAAACATTTGATGAGTTCCGGTTCCCAGATGGGAGGATTTGCTGCATTATATTGGAAGGAATATTTTTTAGTTTTGGTCTGTTGGTGGGACAAAACAAGACATTTTATGACGTCAGCTTGTGCTCTAGGATAGCGTGATGTTTCACCGTTTTCTGATGTTCCATAGACCGAACGATTAATCAATTATTCGAGAAGATAACTGGTAAATGAATCAATAACGAAAATAATCGTTAGTGGCTGCCCTAATTCTAAACCGCTGCACTTTCTCTGAACCCCTCCTTGGCCCAAATCAGAGAGTCGAGACCCAGCTAACTCCCCCGGCCACACATCAGCAATAAGCACATTTACACCTTTTTAAACCAGTTTCCATACAAACTGAACATTATAACCTTCGTGAGGGTAGGATTTGCTACAGGAATGCTGTATTAGACTGCATTACTTTTAGCTAGGTGTACCTAATTAACTGCAAAACTGAGTGCAGATTTCCCAACAATAGAGAAAACTCAAAAATGGAGATGCAACTCATCAGACCGTCATTGTCTACAACGTCACTTGTAAACCACTGACACTAGACTTTTCCAGGCTTCTAAGACAAATTTGGCAAACTTAAACATATGAAAAAATTAGACAACCATTCCAGTTTTTGATCATTTGAACACTAGAATGTCTCAGGGTCTTGTCGAGCCATTTCATGGAAAATTAACTCTCTCAAATCATCATAATTTGTGCAGCACAAAAGAAACTGGGACTCGCTTTCCACTTCACCGAGACCACACAGCTCACACGATCTGTTTTCCTCCTGAGGACGTTTGAATCGATCACCCTCCATGACCAGAGGAAGAAAGGGCCCTGCTACAGTAGCAGTGTTTTGCTAGGTTAAAACTCCAGGGCTAATGTTACCCACAAAAAATAGGTTATCTACGTGAAGACGCACACACACTTTACACATATCAGGACACACAAGGATTACGCAGCTAATTCAGATTTGTGGTGGGAGAGCTTGTTAATGTTTTCACAACTAGACTGTAGTCTTCGGTGGTAGCACGCAAGCTAGCCTACCCACGCAAAACAACAAACAAACAAGCCACGTCTAGTAAGGCGAACATTATGACCCTCCGCCTGCTTCCTTTTACCCACCATTTGCCTTTCCTCTCAGCCACAGCTGCTCCCTTGCTCTAACTGCAACGTCGGCCGCCTGAAGCCCCGGCCCTCCATCTCGCTACCTTCCGTGGGCCAATTTGTTTTCTGATAGAGGGTTTCTGTCGTTGGCCTTTCTGGAAAGCTTGAAACACATTCTCCGGGGTTTTATGACCTCATTCCTAGACAAATGGATACCTACTACTCGAAGCTGGATTACCGACCGAGCTAAGCAGGGATGGGCCTTAGACCCTCAGGACAGTCAAAAGCCACAGGTTCAGTCCATATCACTCGTGTCTCCACAATTTGATTAACAGCAAGTTTGTTTGAAATTGGCACCACTGAAGCAGAAAATCACCTACGATTGTGTCCTCCATTTTGTTGCCTTATCTTGAGGTCAAGGGCCTGTGTTTTCTTTAAGTTTTAAACCTTTAGTTCTTTTTTGTTGTGTGCTGTAATGTTTTTTCCAGTTTCTCTGTGTGTGAAGTAATTAACACACAGAAACACTTTGGCAAGGTAGTACTAATTCATCACAGTGGTACTGTAAGGCTACAATAAATAATTAATCTAATTATCAATGCATCTAACAAGTATTTTCTTAAATAACTGATTGACTGTTTAGTCTATAAAATGACAGAAAATAGAGAAATATCAAGATCACTATCCCCTGAAGCCCAAGTTAACATATTGAAAAATTGCATTTTGGTCTGACTGACTGTCAAATATCCAAAGATGTTGCGTTTACTATCTTGGGAAACTTGTAAACCACCAAATATTCACATTTGAGAAGCTGCCACCAGTGATTTTCTTTGGCATTTGTGCTTAGAAAATACACTTAGTCAATTATCAAACGTATTCCCAATTAATTTGTTGTTGATGGACTAATAAGTTAATCAACTAATTCTCTCAGCTCCAGAGAGCTGGTTAGTATCTGGATGCCTGGGGTAATATTGAAGCATCCATGTACAGCGGGGGTCAATACGGGGCCCCCTAGGAGGTTGATCTGGTCATACTGCTACTCTACTGGACAGTAAAACGCGAACACCTCATCGCTTTAATGAAGATACAGCAACGATTCGTGTTAAGCATCGGAGTTCACTGAAACTCAAGTGTGAAGTGGTTGAAAGCTGCAGAAGAAGCCAGTAAGTGGGTCTTGAGCTTGGTTGCTTTGTCGGACTGTTATTTTGTTTGCATCTATCTGCTTCTATGAGGCTTTAAACATGCGGCGTCTGACGCTCATGGACATTATTTAGTCAAATTTCCACAAGCATTGGTAAAGTATTCTTAAGTAAAAGTAACCCAGTTTTACCCACTATTTAATGATATTCAGCTACATTCCAATTCTTAAGCTAAGCTTCAAAATAAGAAAACCTCACGTTAATTTACTTCTACTGAATGTGAGATGCAAACAGCCCGTTGTATTTGTCCTCTGTTTAATTATTTATTGTGTATTTTTTTGTGTGCCGTTTCTCCTCTTCCCCTTTCTGGTCTCCAATATTCCACTGATATCTGATCCTGACAGCAACGGAGTGGAGCAAATGCGCCGTCAGAAACTGTGGTCAAGTCAAGCCAATCCTAAACCAGCTGTACTTATTGGGCAACAACATGAAGATAAACTCATGCAGCAGAACTGTCTGCAGGCTAGCAGCCGAAGAGCTTGTTTGTGAGAGGATGAAGGGGATAGCAAGCATCTCCTTTTTTTTTTTTTAGCAAAAATGATCACAACCCCCCCAAATGTTCAACCATGAAATCTACAAGAAACAAGAGGAAAAATCTTTTACCTCTCCATCAATCTCCCTGTTAAACCCGAACGAGCTACCCAGCGGCCACGGCGCAGTGTAAACACAGACAGGAATTCTGGGTAACACCACACTGAAGAGACATCTGGAGTGGAAAAAATTACCACCAACAGCTTGTTGTTTTTTTTTTCCCCCCGCCACATCATAACCACATAGATATAAATTATTCATTTAATATATTGTATGATGCATGGCGATAGATTGGTCACCAGGGTTGTTTTGAGTGTTTTGAATGTTAAACAATTAGCTAGAAACCTCACGCACATCACAGTGCTGTCAACCAGGCTCCAATGCGTGCCATTTTAGATGGATGAATATCATTTTGAAGAGACTTAATCCATCACAGTGAACCCCTTGGGCGTCTTTATATTGCTTTATTAAAGGGACCACTCTGGTTAAGTTTACTGGAGTCCCGTTTTTGTGGCTTTGTCCGTCGTTCATGATAACACGCTGCTCATCTGAGCTCCGGGAACACGAAGATACTGCCACACAAAGAGAAAAATAAAAGGTTATCCGAATTATGTACAACAACAATTTGGTGGTAAATCTGAACGGGAACACGCGTGAACTATGATGAGCGCAGTGGCTCAAAGCTGAAGCAGGAATAATGCAGAAATCTGTAACATTTTCTGAGTATTTAAAACATCACAAATTCCCCCTTTTTTTATTCATTTAACTTTTCAATTAGCCTATATTTTCTGCAAATTCTTTCTCTCTCTAGGATGGTATGGTGTAAATGGTGCTTCTCTACCGTTTTAAGTACATAAATCTTGTGCAGAAATACTAAACCCTTTTTAATCTATTTCCTTTTTTCCCCTAAAACCAGTCACATTTTATTATATTTTGTTATGAGAATCAGCCTAACAACCCCATCATGTGTAATCTGTAAGTAATCACAAAATGTAAACTCCTCTTCATGTCACTAATGCCCCAAATTCACAGAAATAGTACTCAGGACACGATCTCGTTGTAGCTCAATGGGAGCTACAGTACAGTGCTATCATAACTACCAGAAATGACGTCCAAAACATACAAAAATAAGATCCAAATGATCCTTTAAAGGAAACTCTTTGCAGCATAAAAGTACAAATACTAGTCTCAAAAACTGTCCTTATGGTGTGTTTAAGGACACTCGAACCTTCACAAGCTGACACTCAGCTGCCACATGATGAAAACCCAGAAGACTTCAGCAACCGACTATGATGTCTCAGATGTTGATGTGTCCTTGAAATCAGCAGCAAGAAGCTCCAAAGACAAGCGAAGCACAAACATGGACACGGTGGCAACAATTATATGAATTCTGAAGCTTCTTTCCATAGAATCTTTTTAGCGGTTCACTACTTGATGTTGCGTTGGAGTTTTCTGCGAGCAACCTTTCAATGCAGTTTCAGCAACCTTACAACATGACGATGAAGATCTAAACGGTCACTGTAATGGAGCTATAGCACCTCAGGCTAGGCTCAAGTCTTGCAAGTCACGACGGAATGAAGTTGGCCCAATGGCTGCGGCACCTGAAAGGTTGGAAAAATATCTCCCGCCTTAGAAAATTGTCGGCGCCAAGCAAACTTGCTCAACTTGCAATTAACGAGCTAAAACATCGGGAAAACTGCTGATAATGTTCTTCAACACACCTGCGAAAATCTGCTGTACTGGTAACTTTGACAGGTAACCAATCATTTAGAGAGTCTCCTTTTTCCCAAAAAATAGTTGGCTGGTAAAACAGTGAATTTTGGAATGAACAGAAACCATAACAGCCTATACACTATTTCATGCCAAAACACATTACAAGTGTTTCCCACAGTCTACTGTATATTTACTGCAGGAGGAAAAAACCTGTTAAACGGCTTTTAAACTGTGAAAAGATGAAGTTTTTGCAGTGAAACGCAGATGGATGCATTCGTGAAGGTGCGTCAGCAGCTCTTTCAGACAGGTTTCACTGCAGGTTTTACGCACTGATGAGTAAAGCCCTCCAACAGCACACTCCATTGATTTTACTGGTCGGCCAGCTGATGATAGAAAAAATAAATAAATAAATAAATAAATAGTGGCTATGATAAAAAATGTTCTGACTGTAGTCAGGGAAAAACCTCAGCAGTTGTAATTATATCAGCAGTGAATGTCACTGACGAGAGTGAAATCGAATTCTTAATAAAACACCAAAATGAGTTCCTTGTGTGTCAGTCAAACTCCTTCCAGTAATCACGGGGGGAAGAGTTGAAAGTGGCCTGTCATAGTTTAACATTAATTATCTGAGTTATGGAGCAACAGGAGGCCGACAGGATGCTCTTGAAAGCTACAGAAGAAAAGGCTGGTTTACTGGCCGATAGCTAAGGCTCATAAATTTCAATGATTTTACGTCCCCCATTCACGCGTCCGTGTTTCCTGCTACGGTCATTTTTCAAGCGAAAATGCCAAACATCTGCTGGTTCCGACTTCCATTTTCACTGGGTCTTTAAAATCCTCTTAAGATGAAACTTCCTCCTGGACTTTGTGTAAAATGTTTCAGGCTCTCAAGCTGGCGGCGGTGGCTCACCTCTTTTCCAGTGGTCACCACAAATCACAAGAGATAGCAGCGCGTTGCGGGTAAAGTGTTGGGAGGACGGCACCTTGTAACGAAGAACGATCCAGAACAATATCGGCCCTCATCTGTTCTCTGCTTCTCATTCCAAACAATTACTTAGATGATTTTTCAGCAGAAAAAGGAAACTATAGTTACTTAAATTTATCACCCTCTTGTTTAAAGCCTAAAACCTGCCAGCTGCAGCCTCCTGTGTGACCTTTGAAATTAAAGAGCTGACTAAGACTTGCTGCAACACACACACACACACAAAAACTCAGAATCATCTTGACCTTTTCTGCTCTCCTCTTTCATCACAATCAATTACTTAGTTGAACTAAGGCTCGACCAACAGGGGCAACCTGAAGGCCAATACCAACAGAGGCTGCTTCAAGAACGCTGGCAAGGCCTCTGATACAGCGTTCAGACCGTCATGGGACCCCAGGTCTCGTTTGAGACCCGCGGGCGAGATTATTTTAGCCCTGACAGCTCTGATTCAATTGCCAGGAAATCCTGCGATAGGCTACGCGGGGCCTTTTATTTTCAAGTTAGGGCAGATCTCCAACCTGTTTATTTCTGCAGCAGTGATCGGAGAAGCCTACATCCAGGGCTGTGACCAGGATTTTTGGAAAAACCAACACGGTCCAACCATTTTCAGAAGAACATTGACCCCGACTGGAGCCACTTAACTACTACAAAACTCAGACAATATACACTATACGTCAATTATTGCACAATACTAACTGCAGAACAGTCATTGCTCTGGAGCTGGAAACGATTAGTTGACTAATCGATTAGTCAATCGACAGAAAAATAATCTGCAACTTTTTGGATAGTTCAATACTTGCTTAAAATACTTTTCAAGTAAAAATGCCAAAACATTTCTGTTTTCAGTTTCTCACCTATGAAATTTTGCTGCTTCTCTGTGTTTTATGTCACAGTAAACTCAGTTTCTTTTGGTGTTGAACTGGTGTTCAGAGAAAAGATGGCATTTGAGGGTGATGGAGATTTTTCACTGTTCTCTGATATTTCATAGACCAATCGATTAATCAAAGAATAATAATCAGCAGCTTCATCGATAATGAAAATATCCAGCTTTCTAGTGCTCAAGTGCTGTTCTGTCACGGGATGCTAAAAACCGCATTTAACCGGGTTGGGTGGCAGTACTGAAGGGAGGTTCTTCGCGCTGATCGCTCTGCTTCGGTTCTTACTGGCAGAACCCGCTCACCCTTGTCTCAACCTTGCCAGAGGTCAGAGGCAGGTTTGGCCTTTAAGCTCTTTTCTCTTCGGTCACTCGCTTCACTCTAAGACCGGCTGCTCAGACTGTTCGCCAATCTGCAGCAGGTGAGCGTTCATGTCTATTTCTTACACTTGCGGTTAGCGTGTGCCCCGTGTGCCACGTGTCTGCATGCACTGATTTGTGTTCTCGCTACTCCCCTTCCCAACTTGTAAACAGACTGATCTGGTCAGTAATAAAACAATTAGCCCTGATTGATTCGTTTATTGACGTAAGAATTAACTGATAACCAACCTGAATCATAGTTGTTGATATTTGTTAATTCCTTAAATTAGTTAAATTCAGACATATCTCTGGTTGCACGGCCATTCAGCAACCCCCTTTAGACCCTGACTTTGGTTACTAGGGGACAAAACTCCAAAACCAAATACATCAAAATGTGTATTTTACCTTATTACGATGGGTTATTAAGATGGATTTATGGCCTGCTGGATTTGATGGACTGATACAGGTACGGTTTCACCATTTGAAAGCCAATATGATTTCACCTGGCCAGAATTGTTTTACAACATCAGAAAATAGCTGAAGCGTGAGATTTAACAGACTGGTTGCAACTTACGAGTCTAGCTTTGTAGATTAAAAGCCAGTTTGGAAGATGGGATCTCTTTGTGGGATCTTTTTTTGGACTCAGCAAAGGGCCCGTTTAGGTTTCACAATTTTTAACTCTGTATTTTACTGCGGACCGAGTATTCCGCTTTTGCATGTGTCCCTTTCTATTGTCATTCATTCACTTACTTATTTACTTATTTATTCATACTTCCAACACAGTATCTTTCAGCCATATCAACTCCTATGACCGATATTTACCGTCCGATTAGCCTCAGGGGTCCCAGAGGACCCCACTTCACTGTGTGTCTGTCAGCTCGGGGTCAGGTGATTCATCGCAAATTTGTCTGGGAATGTGCACCACCGAAGCTCAATATCAAATGACCTGCCGAGAACCGCTTGTGTACTTGAAGAAAAAGGAACATGGGGCATATTCCTACTTAAATCTGTGTTTAACTGAATCAGCACAAACAGGGTGTCAGCTGACCCCTTCGCTAAGTCCCGCCCCTCGAAGGCGGACCGGCCAGTCATAGCGTAGCATCATCATTTTTCAGGCTTCGGGTTTTGTGGGTTTCAAGCTAGCCGCGGTTAAACGTTGTTCCCGGGGCCCGTGTGGAGCTAACATTAGCGGAGCACAGCACATCAGCTAGCATTTCTGTGCTACGCCAGCTACTGAAGGTATACTGAATGTGTACACAAGCTGACTTTGCTTTTCAGTGATTTTAACAGTGAACCTGCTCTGCTTTACCGGGACAGTGTTGCCCCTTAATGCCAGAGTCTTCCGTCCTGACTGCCAGGTGATGTGTTGGCTCAGTTTTACTTTGCGATCTGTAGACTTTAGCCACCGTCTTTATATTTTAACATGTTTTTGCTGCTGAGTCAGTTTGACTTCCTGGATAAATCCCTCAAACGCACACCGCAGACCCTTCTGTCTGCTTCTCTCTGAAACTGCTTGTTTTCGTTTTTCTAAAGATTGGATAACATTTCTTCAGGGAGCGCCGTGAGTGACGCCCGCAGGCGGCATGCTAGCTCCGACAGCCCGACGGACTAGCAGCGGCTAACGGCGAAGGGGCGGGGCTTAGCGAACGGTCAGTGAGGGCCCACAGCTCATTTCTTTTGCCCCTTTGTGGGTAAATCTGGCCCTCTCTTACCCCTTTTCCGCCAACATGAAACGGGTTCCGTTTAGGTTCACGCACCTAATCCCGGACCGTTCTGAGCATTTCGACCGTGAATGAATTGGTTCCGAAACCTGAAAATGTTGGTTCCCACACGGAACCAAAAAAAAAAGCAGGTCTTCCTTGACCCGAAGTGCAAACCGTGACGACGTTGATTGCGCAACGCCCTCCGTGGATGAGGCATCCTTGATTACAGTGGTTCGGCTCCAAACTGGTGGCGACGCAGGCTGGTGCGCTAGATAGCCCCAAGGTTCCAGGAACCCTGAACGGAGCCAGTTCAAGAACCAGCGCTAATTTGATGGAAAAGAGTCGCCTGTGACCCCGAAATGGTTTAAAGGTTTTCCTCCCTGACTTGACCTTGTTTTTTTGGGGTTTTTTTTTTTTTTTCAAAGACAAAGTGTAACTGTTGACTTGTCGAGGACGAACTCAAAGACTGTTTTTTACATCGTTGACCCGCTTTCTATTTTGGGGGAAGTATCCAGCCGGTTTTCAAAGCAAAACCAAACTTCATTGTGCTAGATGCCACTTTTAGTATCTGGATAACCTGAAACAGTCAGATGTCAGAGTCAGAAAGGTCATAAAAAGGTCACCGGCCATAAAACTTTATAATTATATGTATAAAAGACTGTCTCTCAATTAAGCTAAACCCTCAAGCACTAGAGCATCAATGTTGTTTCTCTTTACTATCTCCATCTTCAGTATTTATTTGTTCTGATGGATCGGAATCGCTCATATCCTGTTTTCTTTTCTTTATCTTTGTTTCCTCAATAAAGTAACAAGAAAATTTTCTTTAAATTAATAAAAACGAACATTTACATATCAAATATACGCACTAGCTGCAGCCCCGCATCAGATATTCAGTTACATGACAGTGAAACCCTGGAGAAAGCACTGAGGGCTCTAAGTGTTCTGATCCACGAAGCTACGGTTTTCGTAAACTCGAGGGCCGCAGAATCTGATCTGAGGCCGCGAACAGTCCCACAACAATCTCGACATGGTCCGCTCCCCGCATTATTCCAGCCGGCTGCTAGTGTGACTTCTCAAGCAGAAAGAAAAACGCGCACACGCGCACACACCCACGCATACACACGCACACACAGGCACACACACACACACACACACTGCACCAACTACAACCGAGGGCTCTCCAATTAGCGCCGAGAGCCTCCCGAGGGGCCGCGCAGCAGCCCCCGTGGCTGTCCCGGAGCCTCAAACAACGCCCACGACGGACAGAAAAACATGTCTGGAACGGTCTCCTCGACCCCCATCTCCGCCCAACCACCACCAATCCGCCCGCCCACAACTTTCACCCCGGCCCATCACCCCGCCGACTTCTCCGGGAAGAAAGCAGGAGAGAGAGGAATCGATCTGGTCGGAGGAGAGAGCGCGCATTTTCTCAGGCCGGTGCCGGGTCCAGGCGCGGTTGGCGGCGCAGACGGAGAAAAGAAAGAAACAACCGGAGCCGTGCGCCGGTCACACGGAGAAAACAACCCAGGCCGCCGCTGAGTCTGCTGAGCTCGGAAAGAGGACGGAGAACCGAGCGGCTGGCTGCTCTTCACCCCGGTGGACCTGCGGTTTTAGTCCGCAACCTGTCGCTTTCCTCCCGTAAACAAAACGCAGCCACAGTGTTACATAATGACCGGACATACGTGGAAAACTACCGCGGGGTTCTTCGTTTCAATCACGGGTCAGGTTGACTAAGAATACAACTACCCACACTGATACTAATACTAATAATGATAATAACACTAATAAGAGGAAAAGGCGGAGCTGCCTGTACACGAAGGATCGACTGGCTCCAGCTTTATTGGCCGAGCAGGTGTCAGTGTTTACGGAACACAAGACGGCGAGTCGATGACCAACAGAAACTTTTCATTAGCAGCCAATACCGCGGGAACACGCCGCGTCCTCCGCCGCTCCGCTGGCACAGGACGACCTCACCTCGAAAAGTCACACGCAGCAGAGACCGGCGCATCGACGGCGAGCAGCCGCCGAGGGGACCGAGAAGATCGGTCCCCTTCCACGTATGACTTGCGTCAGTTTTAACGCCACTTATCGTGGCGTACAACGCGCCGTGAACACACATGTGGCCTCAGAGAGAGGCTGAACTCCATCACTGCAAATGCATGCGGACATAAAAGTGAATTCACGCCGCTTCATCCTCCGCCAAACCTCCGCGGTTGAACCCCAAACACGCAGTATTCCAGCAGAGTCTGGGTCCGAGCCGTCTGGTGGAACCAAGCCCGGAACGAGCCTCTCTCCGACGCGCGGACTCACCGCTTGAACGCCGGACGATGTTTTCCAGAAAAGTGTTCTGCGGTGCCACAAGCCCTCTTTTTCCCCCGGGCATCCTGCTGCGGGCGGGCGGAGCCGGCGTCGGTTGGGGTCGGTGGCGGTGTGTCTGCTGCTCGGAGGTCGGTACTGACGCTGGCTCTCAGTCGGACCGATGGAGAAGCTCATTGTACCCGTGCGCTCTGGCTGCTCGGGGCGCACTGAGCCGCGGCGGCGGCGCTGCATCCCGCTGCCTGCCCGGAGCGCCAGGACGCATGCGTGTCTGCCGCGGTGGGCTCGGTCCTCAAAATAACGATGCACCGCAATGATACGTTCGGCGTTTGAGTAATAAATCACGTATAATGGATCCCGGAAATAAACAAAAACGACATTTCTTTATAAGTCGGAATTGTTGAATGTACACGCTGGTCGATCAGCATCTTGGAATATGCTCCTCGCCATATAAAATGTCCTGTGTAACTATATATATAATACCCATCGTTTTTGTTTATGATACCGGGGATACATTGGTCTATTTTTAAACAGCTACACTCAGTCTTCTCCAGTGTGATTCCGTATCTAGACCTATCACACAGGTCAACGGCAAAGCTGGTTCTAGTGACATGCCACCATTTTCTTACTACTACTGCTGCTGCTAGCCTACTAAAAATAAAAAAAAATCATCATACATCACAAGTCTCCCTTTACCAAGGGTTCATAAACCGTGATTAATGGTCCGCAAGTCGTTTACCCTACCACTCTACAGAGTCCTGGTACGTCAACGAGATCGGCCTCTGGGTTCGCCAGGTTGAGAAACACCCCTCGCCAGTGGGTCATGAAACAGTCAGTCGAGTGAATTCACAAGCACTCACGAGTCTCTCGCTTTCTAACGGGTTACCAGGTGTTAACAAGCGACTGATAAACTATTAGTCCCACAGTTACGCGGGTTGTCGGTGTCTTTAGTAAAGGCTACAACTGTTCGTTAAGTCTGCCTGTATTCTAATATCAATAAACAGTCGATCGGTCGGTTGCTATCCAGGTGTTCTGCAACCCGGAGGGGTGTAAAAAAAAAAAAAAAGGTAAAATGTTTAAAATAAGCAAATACTAAAAGTGCCCATTTGAGGTTTTAGGGGACGGTGAGCGCTGGAGCCTCCTTGGTGAACAACGGCCAGGCAGGAAATACTCCCCTTCATCCACAAATTGTCATTATAACACTTTGGTTTTCACGGGGACCAAAACATTTGAGGTGCAACATGTTAATTAGTTGGTAGCTGTATTTTTCATCTTCGGACAGAACCTGGTTAGCCGTTTCCCCCCTGCTTCCAGTCTTTATGCTAAGCTAAGCTAAGCTCCGCACTTCACGCACAGACACGAAAGCGGCATCAGTGTCTCCACCCAACTCTCTGAAAGAAAGTAAATAAGCGCGCGTCCCAGGATCTCGAACGCGCCGTCGTACGTCAGTGCAACTCAGGTGCAGAAATCAACTCGCCCACTTCCATGAGGCGACTGGGAACACGCAGCAGAGTGTTGCCTCAGCATGCAGCAGTGAAACCAGTGCCGCCCTCGCCGAGAGTCTCTGAGGAATGCTCATTAGCTTGTGTGAAGGGTTAATGTGGTCCCTGGGAGCCGATGGGCCCCACCAGAGAGGCAGCCGGTGCTCCGTCCGGGGCCTCACGTCCGCACCACGCTTTATTTACTTTACCGTAGGTATCGGGGCTGAAGCAGCGCCGGGGCTGCTCGGAGCGTCTGGATCATTGACTGGGAGAGGGTGCGCGGTCAACAGCCCCATGCATTGAAGTTTGGTAGCGCTGGCTTTTCTATTTCTGCCTGCAATGACCGGGGCACATTGGAGGCCACATAGGAGCCAAAATCTCAGGCCTGACTGAGAGCGTCAGGTTTCTGTAATAACTGTTACATAAGCAGGACATACAAACATCAAAGAAAAACTGTAAACCACATATCCCACTGATACGATAGAACACCGGACAGTAAGACTCAGTGTAAAGATAGAAAAACTCCTAAAACTACTGAAAACTACTGAAAACTACAGGCCTGATAAGTGTAACAAGGAGACAAGAATGCTATAAAGTGCAACAAAGTGCAACAAAGTGCAACAAAATCAACGACTTGAAGAATTTTTGGGCATTTGTAGAAATGATGCCGTTGCCTTTTTCTTGGGAGGACGGTCTCACCAAACTACTGTACATTTCCTCATCTGCTCTGCTGGAGAATAGAGGTCAGTGCAAGACGAACCAAATTCCATGGCAACCCAACCCATAGCTGCTGAGACATTTCGGCCCGGGGCCAAAGCGGTGGACCCGCCGACGCCGCCATCGCCAGAGCCACAGAATTAGACGATAAATGCCAGAACACGCTCCGCCGGCCAGCCTATCGCACCATAGAACAGCATAAAGTGGAATGTTCCGGGAAAACCACGGAGATCAGACGCTGCGGTTGACACAGTTTGTTAAATGATGCAAATGATGGAGTCAGCAGCTCATGGGTCTTATTTACAAATCGCTCATCTCGTTTCTGCACCTGTTAACACCCACTGATTATCATCCAACGTGTGTGTGTGGTCGCGTGTGTCGTCAGTAAACGTGCACATGGTTCCCCTGGGACGCCCTTAATTGGCCCGCTCGCATCAAGGGGTGTCAGACGTATGTGGCGGCGCAGGTGGCACAGCCGCCGTCCGCCGTAACAGGCGTAGCTCTGCAGAGGGGCATCTGTCTCTCTGATGTTCAGTGGCTGTCTCTCACTCTCCCTCTCTCTCACTGCACACACACACGCACTCACACACACGCACACACACACACACACACACACACACACTAGTGTATGGCGGCATCGAAGCTTCCAAGCACGCCTTGAGTGGTACGACAGTTTCCTACGAAGCTTCGTATCGAGGCTTGAATCGTTTTTCAGGGAGGCGTGTGACCGGTGACAAACGCGGCCCCGGGGTTCAGCAGAATCACGTGATCGTTTTGACCCAAGGTTCGAAACCCAGGGTTTTCTTTGAAGCACTCAGGGGCCGTGTCCTGCGGCAGGTAGCTGGCTAAGGGTTGAATCATTCCTGCATTTTACTGTTAATGCTTTTTTAAACGACTCCTTTTATTACTGTCTTTCCATTTGCCTTTCTCCTGTTTTCTACACTTTGTGAACTCATACTGTCATGTATCAACCTTTTAATTTTTCAGACAGTACAACGTGAGGTAAAATCACCGTCAATCAAGTGTTTATTTTTAATTTTTGTCTTTATGCCCTTGAGCAGACAAAAGCACGTTTACTCTCATCTCTTTCAGGCGGCACCACAGTTTTTTTGTGTGCACCAGCCTCCACTGTCCCTGCGACAGAGTTCGCTCTGAGGCGACGGTGGTGTATAACATCAACAAAGCCCAGACACGGTAAAGAACGTTCTGTTCCTAAATAAAAAAATAATAAGAGCTTTGCCTTCTCTCCGCACAAATCTCACTTACATAAGCGCTCTTTACCTCTAGTCGCAAACACTTGCCCAAACAAACCGCACCTTATTTCAGTCTTCCCTTTTTCTCTCCGTCGATGTCTCTATGAAGTCATGCAGCTAATCTAGCAGCCATGCCAAGTAACGCCCGTAACGAAAACAACTGCAGCTCATGAAAAAGTATAGAGTCGCCAGAGAACACTCTGAGGACAGTTCTTTATGACTCTGGCTGGACGTCTGGGCTCGTTGTTCTGCCGCAGAGCGGATCTGGGACCAATCGGACGCCTCCCTGATGGGACCGTGTGACGGATAGGACTCTAAACCTTGCACACACACTGGCCTCATTGCAGAGTGTCGGGTCATAATATTTATGTCAATCATCGGACTTGTCATCCAGACACAAGTAGTAGTCAAGGTACAGTAACTGATCTAAAGAGCAAATATGATAAAACTGTTTTTTTTTTTCTGGAGCGTTGAGCCGTATTGAAGCTCAGTGGTAGATCCTTATGTATTCAGGCATGTCGTTACACTGCCGCTGCACATATATTAAAAACTATTAAAAAAAAATAGAAATGGATGTTTTGATCATAGTGTTTTGATCACATCGTAGACCTCACAACCCTGTAGCCCAGGATTTAAGTTTATATACAACCAATTCGCAAAAGCACGATGAGGAAATGTTAATTGATGTATTTGCAAATTTGCAAAAATGTGACTAATACCGAACTTGTCTGCTAAATATTCGCTGACAACATAGCAACTAAAGCTTGATAAAAACTTTCTTATGGTTCAGTTTAGACACTTGAAGCAATTGAAGGTACTTAAATTTTAGGGCAGATTGTCGTCTGGGTGAAGTGTTGAAAAGGTCGGAGGTGAACGGAAGGAGAAGAAAGCGAGTTAACCGAAGCCACAATCTTTCCCCGACCTTAACCAACGCGCTTTTGTTGGCTGGCCCCAACCACACACCAGACTTAAGATGCCAAAGTCTCGTGATTTAGGCGAAGCCAAAAATGTAATTGGGAAAATGAATGAGTATTAGATAAATACTATTTCGCGGAGAAAAGGTTGTGTAGTCAGCGATGTTTCTTGCCTCTTGCTCTGCTACTGATTTGCACAATCTCAATTCCTGACTTGCAGACTGATGAAATTTATTTTGTGCCCATTCAATAGTTTTGTCATTAACCAACCTCCATACAGTGCATTTGGCGGGATTTCTGCGACGAGTCAGTGTATGCGTTGGTGTTTGCGCGTTTTGTATTGTCTGCACTACACATCTGACGCATTCAGAAGAGCTGAGTGTGTGTGTGTGTGTGTGTGTGTGTGTGTGTGTGTGTGTGTGTGTGTGTGTGTGTGTGTGTGTGTGTGTGTGTGTGTGTGTGTGTGAGTGTGTGTGAGTGAATGTATTTGAGAGAAAGAGTGCTATGTTGAGATGGTAGATGAGTATCTCGTATTCAGGTCCATTACACAGGTTGTACTGAGGCTGTGTTTGCCTTTTAAAGCGAGGATGTAGGACAAAGACCACAGACAAGGGAGTACGTTAACTTCTACTTGTAATCTTGGTGATTTAGGAATTCAGTCTTGTTCTTTGCTCGGTGCTTTGTTAGTCTTTATGGGCAAAGTGCAATAAAAATCTATGTGTGAGTTTATGATGCCAAGTGCATTAACACTAGAACAAAGTTCATCTGCATCAGCTGAGCGAACTCCACCTCTGAGTTCTTGCATCTCGCCACAAAACCGCTGCACGTGACTCGGGCCGACCGCGTTGGACTGGCAAGAGAGTCTCCACGGGGATTTGATGACTGTAATCACTCAAATTACACCGCATCACTAACCCCCAATTATGCCCAATCAGCATTCAGCAGGTGGGCGCCCGTTCCGCATGAACAATGTGGAACGGCCACCGGCCTTGGAGCGAGGCGCGCGCCAGCCGATGAGCCCGACCAATTCCTGATGCTTTCGGAGAGACGGCTTGCAAAATCACCCCACTGACAGAACAAAATGCTCAGATCCTGATGAGCAAAACAGAAAACTGCCAAAGTTAGAAAAGGGGCAACGGGGGCAACAGGCAATTTCTGTGTCGGCAGGCTCTTAATCTGAGTATTGGTTATTTTTAGCTCCACTGTTCATTGAGTAGAGACGAGTAAATGTCGCACGGTGGAGATCAAAGGCAGCAGCAGGACGACACTTACGTCTCATTTGTGGAGGGAAGGTGGGAAGAGATGGGGAAAGAGGTATTGAACCCCCCAGCGCAGATCAATGCACCGCACCTCCACATCTGGAGGGAGGCATAGCTGCATCCCTTCTTATTGATCTCAGAATTAATTGGTCCACTTCCATCACTGCTGCCAGTCTCTCGCTGGCCCTAATAGAAGGGAAGGGGGATCGAATATCAAAGCGCTGATCCAACGCATCCAACCGTGAATGCCGATGCCCCTGCCAAACGTCCAACCCCGGGCCACACTTTGGTTGTCCTGCCGACCGGGCAGTTCAAAGGTTGAACTGGAATAAAAACACAACGTTTGTCTGATGGTAAAGTAGGCAGGGGTGGGGTGGGGGGGTTGGGAACAGCAGAGCCGAGGGACTTAGTGGTAAATGGGCTTTGTCCAGTAAAGACATGTCTCTGTTGTATTGCCAGTCCGTTGTGTCAGGGGACCAGCAGGAGGACTAAATTGCTGTGTTGGTCAATAAAAAGAGCTCCATTACACTCATTTGATAAAGGGTCTTTGCAGGCCTGGATTAACCGGTTCGGGGAACTCAAGGCAAAAGATTTGCTGTTGGGCCCCTACTGACCCCAACCGCCATCCCCTGGACATTGTGTATTGCGCCTCGTGGCCTTCATGTTCCCAATAAATACGGACTACAAAGCAGACTACACATGGCAGCATCATTAAACAGCAAGAAACCAACTCCTGTGCTGTTGAACAATTTTACTTGCCTCTGGTTTTCTGCGTCCATTAGTTTGTGGTAATTTGATTAAACAAAACTTTATTTAGGGATACGTGCCGCGTGAGCACAATGTAAGCTGAAATAATAAAGGTGTGAAAAGTGCCCCGTGGAGTTTTCATGTAAACAAACAGTTATATTTACATTCAGCGTTACTCTGCAAAACGTATTCTGGTGTCGCTGAGGTCTAACAAATGTGGTGAGTGCCATTCTTTGCATACTTTAAAATCTACATCATTACCTCCGCCAAGGAGGTTACGTAATCACCTGTGTCTGTTTGTTTGTCAGTAGGATTAGGCAAAAAGTACTGAAACGATTTGCACCAAATTTGGTGAAGGCACTGGGCATGGGCCAGGGAAGAACCCTTTAAACTCCGGGCCAGGTCCGGATCATTTACTATGAATTTGAATTACTTCCTCTGAAGTCTGGTGTATGTTGTTTGACATTGGCCTCGGCGGAGCAGTGACGCATTATATCTTGCAGGCTTAGCTGGCAACTGATGAAATGTTTCCAACAGGGGTAAAATGTCATGTTGACATGTCTGTCCTCTTCATAATCGTGTTGTATAGCTAGCAAGCCCTATGCATTTGTATTACTGTCCTGTTTGGAGAGCGAGACTGTGTGCTGCCTCGTCTGGAGTGTGGAGTAATTAAGTTTTATTGAGCTCTGCTCAGCCAATCACTACAGCGGCAGCTACTTTTTCCATCTAGCCTTGAATCTCACCATCTGCTGTAAACGGTGTTGGGCATCGGTTTGGTCCCTGTGTTCAGTGGACAGGCTGGTCCAGGAAGTGACAGCCTGGCCCAGGGCCTTGAGGTGCGGACGGGGGTGGTTAGCCTTGACTAAAAGAGGAGAGATGTGACTCCTGGTGGTTCCACAGTTGTCGCATTCACATGTTGTGTGGCTTCGGGAGTTCGGCAGTCACCTAGTGTTGTTCAGAGTTGAGGGTTGTGTTGAAGGGCCCTCTGGAGAGCTGTGTGCAGTCACTGAGGATAAGAGAGGTGCAGGATGGTCAGTAAATCCTTTCAAGCTGTAGAGAGACCTGCTTGTTAAACCGCAGTGTCTTGTTTTCTACTTCTGCATGTGTTACAGATGATGCAGCGTGTGGGTGTGGAGGGTTTGCAGACGTTTAAAAAGGCAACTTTTACATAGCTGGGGTGAGCAACTAAAGAAGGAGAACCAGGTAACGTAAAACATTACCTTTACTGAGGAATCATCAGAGAATTATGTTTTCAGTGAGTAATGTATAATGAGTAATTGATTACCTTTTTCAAGTGCCTGGGCCGCAGAGCGACACAGTCTCAGCACAGTCTCACCACACATTACTGAAGTGAGACATGATCGGCATGATCGGTATGTTCTTCAAGGTGATCTTTAGACACTCCCGGCTCTCGGTTAGATATTTAAAACATTTTAGTTGACTTGAAGCACAAAAAGCAACTTGTTCCATCATAAGCGCGCAATCAGCGATCTTCACCAAAGCGCCTTTGTTGCCGAAACATTACAACACAAGGGACTCAGGATGAAAAACCCCAGTCTTCGGTGTCTGCGTGCTGTGTATGCCGACCGCCCACCCCGAACCACTGCCCCAAAACATACGCGGGGTACAAGGAACAAATTAGTCTTTCACAAATGTAAGTTCTAGGAGACACACTCCGAAGGGGTATCTTCAGAGCTAGATTTGGACACAGGGGCCGTCTAGAAGACACGGTCATAGGCAGTAACACTGGAGCCGTCTTCAATATTATACAACAATATTGTACGTCTGTGTTCCCTGCTTTGCCCAGTTAGTATTCTCGTGGTGGAACTTCTGCGTTGAGGCTGAGGGATGCTCCGCTGCCTAAAACTTAATAGCAACGTGGTGTCACCTGGTGGGCGCACGAACAGCTTGCCTTGGCATCTAGCAAAGCCTCTTCCGCTGCCGTTTAATTGCAGACTACTTTTTGAATAAGTAGTGTAAATGTGTTTTTCTCTTCCAGGCGGACAGTGTGGAAGCTTTCGGAGGAGGCGCCTGAAGTAACCTGCCTGCGATCACTTTGTCTCGCTTTTATTCCTAATTACAACCAAGCTGCTCATGATGCGGTTTGTGCCTCTCTCTGAATCCCTTTTCCTCCATCCTCCATCCAGCGTTACAGCTTGAATAGGCTTATTTTGGAGCAGTAATTCTGTAGCTTTTAGCTGATCACTCCCCTCTTAATCTCAGTTACACAGTAGCGGTTGCAGTGGCATAAAGGCACGCACACATTGACACAGGATGCAGTTAAATGAAGGCCTCGGGAGCAGGAAATAGAAGATATAAAGTCAGAGCCATATTAGAGGACTGTCAATGAGAGGGAGCACTGTCATAAAGACTTCTCCCTTAAGAAATAAAGAGCCAGAATAAAAATAAAATAAATTTTAATTTCCCTCACACAGGCTTTTCATTGATATTTGTGCCATTTGGGGCCTTGTCAGTTGGTGTCTGTGTGTGTGAGCAGGGTGGTAACCAATGTGAGCTGAGAAGCCACAGAACAAGAGCCTTACAGCAACAACAACAACGGCAACAGCAGCACTGGAGGAAAATAAACGAAGCCAAACTTTTAATGGACAGAAATTGCGTGTCTTCGGACAATATTGCCGTCTGTCTAACTTTATGATTGAAAGAGAGATTTAGTGACAACTCCTGACCAAAATTCCATGAAGCTATTTGTATTTTCATGTACAGTATATTCCCCAGAGGATGAATGATGAGGGTATCTTGAAAAAGGAAATACAATAATAAAATAGTCTGTATGGTCTGTGGACAACAGTGGAAAAAATGTTTGTGTGATTTTTTTAATTCTCATTTCATAACAGTGAAAAAAAAAGTTTTCGGTAACTTTCTTACCCTCACATTAAGGCAAAAGTAGCAACTGTGGTACCACCTGGTTCAAGACATAGACCTTGGAAAGTAATGTCCAGATTTTTATTAAATCTGCTGTTGATTCATGATCCCCAGAGGATGAATCCTAACAGTCTTGTGACTGCCAAATTGCTTCCCTAGTTGCACCATCAGGATAGAATTTCTGCTTGATCAACTGGTCCATGACATGGCTTCTTAAAAACTATTTTCTGGTTTGCCATATAATTTCCCATATGTGTTTATGGGCCCTGGAGGGATCACAGTAAAGATTTTGGTAACCTTCTCACCCCCAGGCAAAAAATTGACATTGACATTGACATTGTATCCTGAAAACTAATGCCATGAAATTTCCTGTATATTCATCGTACCCAGTGGATGAATCATAAGAATTTTGTAACCCCCTAAACCTGTTCACTACTGCCACCATAATGAAAATACTTCTTCTTCTTCAGCTTGTACACATCATGGCATCTTAAACTCAAGTCTGACCTTTTCTTTATTTCCACCATTACGACAAAAACTCCTTGAATAATTGATCTTGCTCTTTTCTGCAGATATTCATGGTCCTGAGAGGAAAAATCTTAAAGATTGTAGTTCCCTCCTCAGCTTCACCTTCAGACAAAAATATCTCCTTGACTAACTGGTCCAGAGCATCACATCTTAAAAACTATTACCCAGATTTCCATGATATTTTCTGTATGTTCATGATCCCAAGAAGATGGATCCTCATGATTTTGTGTTCCCCTGACATATTTAGTGCCACCGTCAGGACAAAATTTCTACTCGACAAACTGGTCATAATTAGGTATCTTGAAAACCAAACTCTAGAACCCTAGAAGACTGCTTTATATTTATGGTCCTCAGATGATGAATCCTGTGGATTTTATGACCACTTACTTTTTCTTTGGTACCCCCATCAGGGCAAATTTCTCCTCAACCAACAGCTCCACAACATGGTTTGCTTGAAAACTATGGCCCAGATTTTTTAGTAAAATTTTGATGTAAATATTTATAGTCCCCTGAGAGAAAATTTTTTTTGGTGGCCCTAATGTCACCATCAGGCAAAAAAAAAAAAAAACCTCCTTTACCAACTAGGTCATCAATATCTTGAAAAAAATGCACAGATTTTATGAATTTTGCTGTGAATATTCATGGTCCTCATGAAAACCCTCGTGATTTTGTGACCCCACCTGATGTTTTTAGTGCCACCGTCAGGACAAGATTTCTCCTCGACCAACCGGTTCATGACATGGCATGTTGAAAGCTGATGCCCTGATTTCTATTAAATCTGATGCAAATATTCAGGATCCCCAGAGGAGGAATTTTTTTTGGTAGTCTCCTCACCCTCACACATCAAGCCAAAAATAAATATTGTGCAAAGGAAATATTAAAATATAATGAGCACGTTGCCATTAAATTCACCAATCACATTCATGGACCACTGAGGATTATCTACATTGATTTTTCTTTTTTTCTTTTTTTTTTTACAGATTTTAGTTTTACTGCAGGCCATCTGTTTTTCTGTCTGCTTGTGGAGACATTACAGACTGGTATCTCAGAAAATTAGATGACAGTTTACAATAAAGTGCACCTGCTTCAGGGCGAAACATTCTGATTTACATAACAATATATTGGCAAAGATGTGGTGCTTACACGGGACTTTGGGTGACTCACCATCCCGCCTGGCTTCCCTCAGTCACAAACTCATGGTACTGAATGGGAAATCTCTCTCATTTTTAGGTACCATCACATTTTTTCCGGATGTCTCTTGGGTAGCAGCTACAGTTTCAAGACAATTGCTATAATCTCCCCAGCTGGTAATACTCTTCTGCTCGAAACAAGAACAAAACCTGAGTTCAAGACAAGGTGCTGAAATAAATTACTTGCTGAAATGATGAATATAAAAAGGTAGAAATCTATATTTACATATTTGTTCCAGGGTTGGTAACAAGCAACAGAAACTGCCAGCGGCACAAATCTTTAGCCACCAGGAGAAGTTTTTCAGGAAGACGCACAAAGTGTCACCCTGTCAACCGCGGTCGGCTGTTTTTGGCGTCGGTTTCCACGTCAACTGGATGTCTTATGTAGTTTAAAAGGACAGTAAGAAAGGTGAGAATGACAATGGAAGTGGAGTATGCACATTGCATTCAATTACAAGATGACGTGAAAAAACATAAATTGAGATGATGAGATTGTCAAAGAATACGTGATTCTGAATATCAAAAGAGAAAGATGAGATAAATGAGGTAAATTTACATGATATGAGTTGAGATCAGGGTTTGACATTACACGAGATCATGTGACACGGCGTGAAATTACATGATGAAAGAGGAGCGAGGTGGAGTTGAGACAATTAGATAAAAAAGGTAGACGCATGCAAGGAGATAAAAAAGGTAGACACGTGCAAGGAGATGAAACAGGTAGACGCATGCAAGGAGATGAAATACCATGAGGCAGGGCCAAAACAAAATGATGTGACATGAATTCCTCTGAGACAAGAAAAGGTAACATGGGGTGATATGACAAGGCTTGAAATGAGAAGAGATGCAAGATGATATATAATTAAATGAATATGATTGGCCTGAGATGAGATGAATGGGATGAGATACAACGCCAAACATAACATTCCACTGGTGTGAGATGAAACAAAATGTCAGGACATGAGACGAAACTGACGCCATGTGAAATGAGGAACGGGAATGTTGTAACATGACAGTAGCAGTATTTTAAAAAAAAAAACAACCTGGAGACAATACAAGCATTTAAATCAAAATGCAAAACAATCATTTACACTATCCGGCACTTAAAGTTGTGTAACTTGACTAAACTGCAGCAGTGAGTCTCTTCAAAGTCTTCACACAGCAGGAATCAGGAGTAATATCCGAAGGGTTGCAAACACAGAGTCTACTGTCCGACGCTGGTTCAAGAACAAATCCGGTGAGCCCCAAAGCTCCAAGTTGTTCTCTTCAGCAATATTTGGCGTGGGGGGAATGTCAAGGCCAGAGAGTCTGTACAAAAGCTGGAATCAGCAGCAACAGAGTCAAGTCGAGCCCAACGTACGCGTTCGTAAAGGTTTGTAGTACCGAACAGTTACAGGATTGCAATGGACGAAATTAAGATGGCATGACACGAAAAAAGGTTAGATTACAAAACATGCCGTGAAATGACTTAAAACCCTGACGTAAAATTACGTGGAAACGCGTGTTGCCGCGACAAGACACGGGACATAAAGTACCTTTATTGGAAAGGCAAGACGTAGCCGTCAGAGCCCAGAAGTCAACAAACATCATTCGTCAGCAGTCGACGCAATCACGCAGCCGGAAAAGAACAGACAACAGCATCAATTAAACAAAGAAAACATCATGAAAAGTCCTTGTTGTATTCACACCAGTGCAACTGTGCAAGCGCTTGCATTTGTGCATGAACAAGGCACCGGGTTTATGGGTAAAGACGTTTCGTGTTGATGTTCTTCCAACTACAACTGATGGCAGTGAGGAGAAGAGTCATCCGACTATTTCAGGGGAGTGAAATCAGGCTTTTAAAACACTCTGGCCCGCCACCTTGGTCAGGGAGTTGGATGGCGGGCGGCTGTGTGTGTGTGTGTGTGTGTGTGTGTTTGCGTGTGTGTGTGTGTGTGTGTGTGTGTGTGTGTGTGTGTGGGAGGTGGGGGGGTGAGGAGTGGTTTTTACACGATCTGACAGTCTGTTTCTCAGCATGGTGCATTAAGTCGTTAAATATTTAGCTGCGCTGCCTTGAAACAGCCAAAATGGATGTTTAGAGCCCTCAGTGGATTTCCGACCTCTTCTGGCCTGCTTCCTAGTTACCCAGCATTCCCTCCCTAGAAACAAGCCGAGCTCCAGCAGAGCATCTGCTGCGTTTACTGGGATTAATGAACTCGGCAGAGACATACAGCACAAGGACCAAGAAAAAGTAATAAATAAATGGTCCCAATTAAACATTTAAGAGAGAATATAGATGCAGAGGACCCGTTTTTTTTTTTTTTTTGTCTTCGTGGTATTTTTTCTCTTCTTTGACCAGTACACAAAGAAGAGAGGCGAGAAAGAAAAAGAAATGGAGAGGAAAACCTGCATTAACTATCCCAGACCAGATTCAAACCCGGATTGTCAAAATGACATGAAGTGAAACGAACTGGGCCGATCGGGCGGCCCGGCATAAATCACAAGCCGGTGCGGTGACAAAGAAGAACGTCACATCGGAAACAGCTGAGATGACTTTAAGTTCATCCCACAGAAGAAACTGGTACAAATGAAAATGCAAATGTCATTTGTCTCCTAAACAGCAGGAAGTGAGTGAAATCTGGACTCAAAGTCAGTCAATCATAATTAAAAAAAAGGACTTAGTGGAGTTTGTTTTGTCCACACGGTGCTTCACTTTCAAAATGATCCATCACATGGGGACACAGCTTGTATTGCTATGAAACTAAAAACCGGTACGAACGCTCCCTGTGCCGGAAGTGACTTTTTTTTTCTTCCTCTAAATAAAAACACGCTGTTCGTTAAGGTTTCTGCCGCGAACTCGACTCGGACGTGCCGTTTGTAGATGCGTGGGAGTGTGTTCTGACCCTTGGTGTCTCCCGAACGTCCGGGCAAGCCTCACACGCTTGTGTCCAACATCACAATAACACTCCTACAGATGTGTGGGAGTGGGTCTAACTCACCCTCTCCTCTGGACGGATACAAACATGAGCCGTGCTGAGATTAGACAAAGCAGCTGGACAACTTTAATGTATATTTTACGAATCTCATTTTGGCAACATTTTTACGGCTGAGCCTGTTGAGGAGATGTGTTTAAGTAAACCGCACAGGGAGGTATGTCTGCGTCGTCAAAACTGGTTTGGATTATGTTAATGACTGATATTTTACACTGTAAAAAAGTAAAAAGTTGAGTTTATCCAACTTTTTCCAATTATTACTTTACTTTATACAATTTATTAGAAGTTAAAGTAACATATTTTACGTGATCACAAGTCAGAATGTTTACTTTTTTAAATTGACTCCAACTTAAAGTAACTCGAATCTATGTGACGCGTCGATTTGGAATAATCCGTTTATAAATGAGCATGGATTCCCCGGCTTTTGGGTTTTGTTTTTTTTTTTAGGTTTTTGGCAACGGTTTGTCGTGTCAGGCCTTATCTTTGGCCCTCGCGACAGATTTTGCCGTACCTCTGGCGCTGACAACAGGCCCCTGGGAGATCGTCCTTCCGAATCAACCGTGTGACTCCAGTGCCTCACGCACGAGACGGAAGCCGGACGCGTCCGAATCACGGGCCTGACTTCTTGCTGGTTCGCACTGCGTCACTTTTGGCACAGGGGGGAAACTCCTTTGGCTCCTCGGGGGCCTCGTGCAACGGTTTTCATAATTGGAAAATGTTTAAGAACTTCCACCGTGATGCAATGCATGCTGGGAAGTACATGCGAATAAGGTAACAATGTTTCTAAGTAACTTGAGTTGACGTGTTAAGTTAACGATCCATCTGAACTCATGATTATCAGTTCTGATAGTTAAACAATTTAAACTTGAATCTGACAAACACAAGTTAGCAGAGCTTTCTCTCTTTGTAATGAGACGCAGATTAAAATCAGATTAAGATTAGGTCATCAGGACTTTACTTGAAATAAGAGACTGGCTTCGTTTGTTGGCACAATTTCAGTTTTTACATTAAAATCCTGATATTTTAAGTTTCTAAAACCGAACAACCTGTAATTGTTATTTATGCCAAAGGATAAACGTTGCAGTTTTATCATAGAAGCGTCTATCGATTACTGATCAGTCAGTGATCAGTCGTCAGGGTCCTGGGGATTGCAGTAAATCACTGTGAGCTCGCGGGTTCGCCGTGTGCTGAGGTTAATCTGGGGGGGACACGGTGGCTCCATCAGGTGTCCAACCTGCTGCAGCGCTCCCAGGGACACTCGGGGACTCTGCAGCGAGAGCCCCGGGTCCGCACAACTGAGTCTCCCTGACGGCACTGCGAGGAGGTCGCTTGGGCCGCGCCCTAATTAAGGGACTGCATCCTTTGGAGGCCACCGCTTATGAAGGTGTGGCCTTCAGAGTCCAGGATGAACCCGAACCTCCTTCCTAGACGAGACAGTCAAGCCTCAAAGAGACCAAACTATTCATTCAAGCGCTTCTCATCACAGAAAGAGACGGATGAAAGCAGAGACATGTCTGCCATCTGTGCCTTTTCTCCCGCTTTGAAAATGTTGTAAAACTATAAACAGGCTTTGGTTGTAGTAATGGCGCTTAATATGCATTTCAAAACCCCAGAGGGAAAAGGGGGGGGGGGGGGTCCGAGAAGCTGGTTGTGGTGGAGGGAAAGAGGGCGACATGAAATGATGAATTTCCAAAGTTAGTTTGGAGTAAGCTATTTTTAGCAGTAGCATCAGGCTAGCTCACCAGTGTCTTCTGTGGGATTTGGTTTGTGAACGTGGGTCCTGGCAGCAGTCGCCCTTTGGTTGTAAGGCCCGTCAGGCCACAGCGAGGCGGCATCAAGAGCGACATTAGCCCCGCTTGAAAAAAATCAAACAGAAAAACAACACAGGCCTGTCATTTGAAGAAGCCGAGGTCGAAGCAGCAGCGGAGCCGGCGCAGATGGGGTTCAACGCCGCGCCGTCTCGTCTGGTGCAAAAAGAGGAACCCGGCTCAAATTTGCCTGCAAGGCAATGTGGCGTTCATCCAGCCAGGCATGACCAGGACACCTCACGTTCCCGGGAGGTTAGGTCCCGGCCTGAACTGCTGGGCATCTGATGAGCTTTCAAACAAGTGGACAGACTCATGGAGAGATTACTGAACGGGCCCAAGGGGTCGGGGCTCCTCGGGGGGGGCGACTGTTAACTTGTCTTGATGGGAAAGTCAGTCAAAAGACCACAAAGGGACTCGTGAGACTCAAAACGACCCCAGAGAAACATAAAATGACCACAGAGAGAATCCTCATAATCTGTCCTTGGATAAATTACTCATACCTGCCTTTCTGCATCGCATTTCTTTATCTCACTGGGACCTGAAATAACACGGACCCGCCAATGCAAACCCCTTTTATTTAAAAAAAGAAAATCGGGGTTGTTTTGGTCTGGACAGTCACTAAACCGTCCATTTGTGGACGTTGCGTGATTTTGGGCCCAGATGAAAGTTGGCTGAGGGACAAACATGGACGGAGCACAGGAGCTCTTAGTCACAGGGATTTCATCTGGGAATTTCTTTTCCTCTTAATTATCGCTTTGCACCATGTTTGTCGTCAAGCGGGAAAATAGTTCAACCGGGACTTCGGAGGTCGGAGGTCAGAGGTCGGAGCGTAGTCTCTAGATTGTAGTTCCGAGCCTCTCGGGACTGCCCAAACACAAACAAAATAATAAGCTAAACAAAGAAGATTAACAGGGATTTACACGGCGACGTGTTGGGAGGGAGCGGCAGGTCAGGTTCACGCTTCACGTGTGTGTCGACACGGAAGCCGCGGGGTGCCGCGCACGCACGCACGCACACGTGCATTCGCAGCTACAGTACGTGTGTGGGCTCGTGGCTCCTCCAGCAGCATTATTTCTGGCAGGTGAGTGGGAGGATTCGTACGTTGTCATACATTTCTCTCTTCATTGACGGGGGAAAAAAACAGAAAAGGCTAAACGCTTTTATCTCGTTCATGTTACATCGTGTCAAAGAATCCCAACAACAAGGCTCTTTGAATCTCACTGACATTAATACAATAGTCCTTATTATATGTACAACCTCAATGCACCGCCGGGAAAATCCCCATGGGCGTTGCATTTCCACATCAGTGTGCTAATGTGGACTGAACTGTCGGCTGCGTCTTTTGTTTTTAATATGGAGACGCACAGAATGGCAAAGATTAAGAGGCTTATATTAATATTCATTCATTCATTACTGCACGGGGATTAAAGAGAAGAGAAAAATCCAGAGGGAGAGAGAGAGAGAGAGAGAGAGGAAGGATGGAGGCTGCTGGGAGGACAAGAGTCCACCGAGGAAGAAGAGGAGGAGAAGAAAGAGACGATCGTGGAGAGAGGAGAGGAGAGGAGAGGAGAGAGGAAAGTAGGAAAGGAGGGGAGATCAGGAAATAAGGATAAAGGGAAAAGAAGAGACGAGAGGAAAAACAAGAAAGGAGGAACTAAGGAAACGACCGGATAGGAGAAAGATGCACAGCATAGGTGATGGAGAGAAAAGGAGAAGACAGGAAACATGGAGAGGAGAGTAGGAAACAGTGAAAAGAGGCAAAAACAAGGAGAGAGGAAAGAAGAAAAGAGGAGAAACAAGAGCAGAGAGAGGAGGCGAAACAAGGAGTGGAGAGGGAGAAAAGAGGAGAAGAAAGAAGAGAGGAGGAGCAAGGAGAGGAGGAGAAAACAGAGATGGAAAAAAGACGAGAGGAGGAAACAAGTTAAGGAGACAATAAAAAAGAAAAAGGACAGGAGAGGAAAATGAGGAGGAAACGATGGAGGTAAAGATGGAAGAGGAGGAATTAAGGAAAGGAAGCAGGATAGGAAGGCAACAAAAAGAGGAGATGAGCAAACATGAAGAGAAGAAGAGAGGAAAGGAGAGAAGAAAAAAGAGGTCAGGAAAGGAGGAAAAATAAGGAGGGAACCACAGAAGCAAGGAGAGCAGAGAAGGAGAAGAAAGAGGGTCAGGAAAAAACAAGAGGAGACGAGGAGCAAGGGGAGGAAACAAGGCGAGAGGAGAGGTGATCAGGAAAGTAGGGGAGGAGAGAAGAGGAGAGGATAAGGGACGGAGGGAGTAGAAGTGCAGAAGAAAATAGAAAAAGGAGAAAAGGGAAAGGAGGAGAGAAACAAAGGAAAAGGAAAGTAGAAAAGGATACCGGAAGAGGAGAGAAAATGGAGGCGAGGAGAGGGGGAACAAAAGAGGAGTGATGAAGGGATGGAGAATAAATACTGTAGCATGAAAGAGAAGAGACACGTGGACAAAAAGAGGAAGAAATTGTGATGGAGAAAACAAAAAGGGAGGAAGAGTGATATCAGGTGGGAGGAGGGAAAACAGGAGGACAGATGCAGAAAGAGAAAGAGGAGAGGAATGAAGGACGGGGGGGGCATGAGTCAGCCTGACAAAAACAAACAAGTGAACGGACCAGAGTCCTGGACCTGGTTTTCATGTCAACCCTCTAGTGACCAGTTTAGACCACGACAGGGACGGGACGGGGCTCACTGGTTTGATCCCTGAACCAGTTCCATGCAGAGGTTGGTCAGCCTGCCTTCACACGTTGACGCCCCGCTACTTTTTCAGTTCGCTGCCTTGGAAAAGAGAAGAACCATGAGCCGGGTGTGGAACCTTCCTACAACACTGGTCGAAAGTTTTCCGAACACCTTCCGGGTTTTCAACAAAGTTAAGCTAAAGCTTCTCTGCAGCAATGGAGGCGAACGAAGCCTTGAAAGTTGAAGCGAACTGTTCATTTTGTCGGTTCCATATAAAACCCTCTGCCTGGACCAAGGCGGCGCTGGAGCAGACTGCGTTGCTACAGCCCCTGATGCATTATATGGACAACGCCGAGCAGCAGGAAGTAGTTACCGGTACACTGGTGTCAGAACGGTGATTAAAAAGACACGTAACAGAAGAGGACGGAGGACGGTTGGTCCGTGCCTCATCCTACGGCGGGATAATGACCCGAAACGTTGGAGGAACGGGACCGGACGGCGGCTTCACGTGACGGAAGACCGGCGCGGTCTCCAGACCTGAACCCCGTGGAGCCGGTGCTGTAATTTCCCTGTACCCTGAAACCTCAGTGGCATCGATGGAACGTACAACATATTAGAAACACAGTTCGGTTTAACGTAGCAAGAATTCAATTCAGAAGGTGCATTGTTTTGCTTTGTGTTTTACTCGCAGGACAAAAGAAGTGTCAGCATTTCAGGATGTTCTTTAGGTTTAGTGCACAGAGCGCAGCCTGGCGACTCTTCACTCCGAGAGCACACGGTCACACTGGTGAAAAATAAGACTATCAAAACAGTTTTGTCGATTTCCACCGACTGCGGCGCTGAGGTCTCACAACGCCGCGCGACGGGCCGAGGGAGCCGCTCGCGACTGATGAAAACTAAAAAAAAAGGTGACAGGGGTGTGACAGCTCCAGCCACAGATGGGAAAACAAACTAATAAAGCAGGAACACTGCTACGCGGCGGCCGTCTGGGGCGGAATCTTTCCCTCACATCGGCGTTTTTCATCTCCCTCAGCCGGATCGTCGTCTTCACAATCTGTCTCTGCACTTCACTTTTCTTTTTTCTCAGCCCTTGATTAGACATTGGGACCCTTTTTTTTTTTTTAATCATCATTAAACCAATAAACCATGACTCATGCGGGCAGATGAGGGGGGGGATCAGCGGGGGCAGGCCAGTATCTGCTGCTACGGTTCGGTGCAGGCTCAGGTTCACATGCAGAGACCGTCTGCGTCTCCGTCCTCAAGTCCCAAGTGTGTCCGGTATTTTAGAGGAGCACGAACCCCGAACCAAACTAGACACAGAGGCAGCGCAGTTTAAAAAACAAACCAAAGAATCAAAAGTGAACCGGCTGCCGAGAGTTTCACGTTCCACAAACGTCCTGCAAGAGGGAAAGTAGTCACAGGCAGATATACTGTCCATCTGATTTAAAACCTAAACGAAGCACAAATCAACTGCGGCTGTGGCTCAGTGGGTAGAGCAGGTTGTCCACTAGGCTCAGGGTTCCTGGTCTGAGCCCCGGCTCCTCACGTCCACATTGCGATGCGCTCTTAAAGGGCACATGGTAGCTACAAGACTGGTTTGTGCTTTGGATAAAAGCCCTCCACTGCCTCAACAGCATCAAACTACATACTAAGGATCTGGCTAATCTTCAAGCCCTGGCACTGTAAGGGGGGAAACCTTCTTGAACTATGAGACGTCTCATTTGCAAAGTTGACATTTTTCTCCTTTAGTTTAAGCTGGAATTACGCTTCTCCGAGCCGCATGTGGGCGAACGTACGTGGATGTTGTTCGGACACGTCGGCGCCCGGGTTTTCCTTTATACCGGGACAGATCGCAGGTATCATAATTCCTCTCGAAGTGACGGTGTCCGGCTGTGGTTTGCCATAACTCCCAATAAAGCCCCAAATTGTCACTTCTATATTTCTGTTTGTGTACAGATCAAAACACACACACACACACACAGCCACACACATATATTCACGTATACATGTATACATAGCTGGACAGCTCAGCATTTGCTGAGCTGTCCACACTGCTGACTGTGGTGCAGGAAGTCGGGGTTCAAGTCCTGGGTGTGGTAACACATATCCAGTGTGGACCCTTAGGAAAGGTCCTTGGTGCTGCTGGCCTATATACACACAACATGTATCTTTGAACTTTTAGACTGAGCCAGGCTAGCTGTTTCCACCTGCTTGCTGTTTCCACCTGCTTCCTGTTTTTATGCTAAGCTAAGCTAACCACACGCTCATGTTGCTCTCAAACAGGAAGTAAATTCCCAAAAAAATAAGGAAAAAATGTCGAACTAGTCCTTTAAGAGTAACAGTACCAGGATCAGGATCATCCGCTGGTTCCTTCCAGGTCCCGTTCAAAGTGAGATGTGGACGTACGGGTCATGTGAGTAAAGAGCAGCGGGGGTGGGTGGGTAGTGTAGGCGGGCGATCAGCAGTGTGAGCTAATGAATGAAGACAGTGCTCTCGGCGTGAAAGGGCTCTGAGCAAAATGTGCACCGAGGCGTCAGGAACCCTCCTGTAATTACAACTGGCCCGGACGCGGGGAGAGAAGCTGTCAGGGTTTTAGTGCTCCACAGGTGATCCTGATGAGGTAAATGGCGGCCGGCTCCGCCAGCACACACCTCCGCCTACGCTCCGCCCTGCCTCCGGCCTCCTGCGTGCGACAGCCGCGCAGGCCTCGGTTAGGCGCCGTGAGAAGGACGGAAGCGGCGTCCTGGTCCGCCCGCCATCATGTCCTACAAACTCAGGCGGCGTCTGGTCACCTTCCATCTCTTGTCTCCGGCGCTTTGGAATTCAAACTCAGTGACTGAGATTCAAAGCGCTGACTCTCAGCTTTGGAGGGTGTGTGTACGTCCATAATGGGCGAGCGGTGAGGGACGCGGAGGCCTTTCGTACACAGTCCCCCGGTTTTAGGACAGTGCTGCTGGACAGTGGCATCCAACACCTGCGGCAGAAACAGTAGCCGGAGATGTTTGTGTGAAATGCCCCTTTTCGAAGGTATCTGCTCACCCGCGGATAAGAATGCGGCTGCTAACTGATCCCTAAAAGGGCAGGTGGCGTGTCGGAAAAAGGGTTTCAGCGCCAAAGGAAGCTCCTGACAGAAGTCGGAAGACGACCGGGGGCCGGTGAAAGATAAACGTTTTACTCCTGAACCGGAGAATAAAAACTATTTCTCAAACTTCTCGTGATCGAAAAAGCCCCTGGAGTGTCAGAGATCTGCTCCATCACCAGCTCCATCCACCTCCCCAGCTCTGCGACATTTAACAGACTTTTTAAGTCAAAAAAAAAAAGGTTGATAAATAGTTTTTATTATTGAGTTTGTGTAAAAATGAAGGACTTTTATCTCATTACATCTATGTCAGCTATAAAAAGCTAAGACATCTACTAGACCATCATTCAAAGGGTTACTGCTCCTTAGTTTTGAATAGAAAATCTATCACCGGCTCAACAACCGCAGGGGAAATCACTTGTGAACATATTTGTGGTGATTTTTTTTTGTTTTGTTTTTTTCCTCCCCCAGCAGTTCGGAGTCACCTTGGTCCGTGCTGTGCTTCAAAAAGCCTTTGCTGAGAACTGGGGACTCGTAGTTCAAAGTTCAGGACCATTTCCTGTGACTGCTCCGTGAGCCGCGGGTCTCCGGTGACCTCTAGTGACAGACTGAAGTACTGCTGCCCGTCCTCAGCCCTCTGTCAGCTCTAGTGAGACATGCTCCTATTTTTTCTTTTTCTACAAAAAATCATTTCAAAAATTGAACGTCTGAGTAGCTTTAACACTAAACACTGTTGAATATGGTTTGAAAATCATTACTTTTCGCATTTGTTTGCTGCTAAAACTGAGTAAATTTGCCCCAAAAACCCGGTGACTTCTGTTGATTTTTCTTATTTTTCCAATATGTGAGGATTCGAATTGTTCTCCAGTTTTAGGGCTGAGGTGTAGCGCGAGCAGATGGTGGACCACACATATAAAACTCCACCTGGTAGAAAACCCTCAACTCCTCTGGACCTGAAAAACAGCAGCCGTGGTCAGTTTGGATTCCAGTGGTGTCCAGTTGTTACAGCGGAGAAAAAAAAAAAAAAAAAGCTTCACAAGGTCCATTCAACCTTCGCAAAGCAGCATAATCCATTTCTCCTCTGTCCATCCGTAAAAATCCCTGTTTTCAAAACCCTCCCACTTTCAGCCAGACGTGGTTCACAGTCCTCCCAAGGCCCTGCAGAGTTCGCCAGCGCACCTGGGCCCGGTCGAGTCCGCGTGAACAGTCCGGACGTTACGAGAAAAATCGGGAGTTAGGTTTCCGGTCTGCGCGTGGCTCCGGATGCCATAGACGTGTAGTCGCAGCTCCTCTGGCACGGGAGGCTGGTCTGCATGAGCCAGGTAAAGGAGACACAGACGCCCACTGTCCACCCACTCAGGTGTCTTCAGTGATTCCGCTTAGGACACGTTCCATCTTCATCACTCGTTGTGGATTTTGGTGAGACTCCCAGCCTGGCCCTGCCAAGCACCAAACCAGCCTCTGTGGACGCGCAGACACTTCCCGGTTCAGTTTTCCATGTTTCTTTTTCTGCCGTTTTCCTCTCATAACTCTTCTCCTCTGTCGTGATCTTAGCGTTGACTTTAGGGCCAAACCAGAGGAAGAAACAGCTTCGATTTTTCCCTCGAGCAAATTTTTTTCTTTCCTCCTCCTCACGAAACACAATTCTGTTCTTTGTCAGGGAGTATTTCTGTCCTGGCCCTTAACACCCAGACCACATCAAAACCGTTCGGCCCAACTGGTGGTTACTGAAGCTGAACGTTTACAGTCACTAACAAGAGCGCCGGCCGACCAACGAGCCCAGTGAAAGACTCGCATGTTTCTTGCTCTTTAAACTGCTCAACTTCCGACGTGACAGCAAATGAACGACACAGAGGAAAAAAAACGACGCTTCTTACCCTTTGTGACGAGGCCGCTTCATCTGTGAGGGACTCAGACAACTCCCTGAACTCTGATGCAAATGCAGGAACATGTAGAACCCCCCAACACAAACACAAACACAAACACAAACACACACACACACACACACACACACACACACACACACACACACACACACACACACACAAACACGCACGCGAGCCCTGTACCCGCGAGGACACCCATGGACATAATACGTTATATCCTGAAGGCCCTGAACTTGACCTTATTCTAATAGTTTAGATTAGTCTGCTTATATTCTATCATTTTTCTTCTGGTGCACAAATCCCATGAAAAATGCACAATTTCCTCGCTCGTTTGCTGAAAAACGCCTGTTTTATAACTGGGAGCTCATATTTGTGAGCCGTTCTTAAAGGTTTCGGTCTTCAGCAGGAGCCAATGGGCTCGGAGCCGAGAGCCACAGACAGAGGAGGAAAGTCAGGAGGTTTTGAGAGACGCACAAACACTTTGTTGGTTTTGGTCTTTTCGGGGGATTTGTTGACGAGAAAAACACAGTCTCACCAGTCCTGTTCTGTAAAGGCACATGACTCCCTGTGTCTCCGGCAATATGAGCTCAAATCTGCTTATTCCCCCCCCGTTTTAAATTTTTCTTAATTTGAAAGCAGGAAATGATCTTTGAAAATTGTGACTCAGTTCTCACACTCTCGTTTCTTTAGTTGCTCTGTTTCAAAGCCACAGACAAACAAAGGGGAACTTGAGTAAACCTCTTGAATCTACACTGACAAACATCTGTTTATGTTCACAGATGCAAAAGCATGTTTTAGGTCTGTCTCTCACACACACACACACACACACACACACACACACACACACACACACACACACACACACACACACACACAGTGAACCTGGTAAATAAAGCAATTCAGCATCTGGGCTTTATCACAAAACAGGTTTAATTTAATATCTCTTTATTTTTTAAAATAATTAAACATTTGTATTTCTCCAACCCTTTTTTATCTTTTTTTCAGTTTTTAAATCATATTATTTCTGGGCCATTCTAAAGCACACATTATTTCTGCCAGGGAGGAGGGGGGGGGGGGGGTTCACTGTCAAACTCCCACCAGGGCAAAGTGGTCTGCTCCTTGCCTTCCATCCCTCCCTCCCTCCCTCCCTCCCCCCTCTGACCCCCTGCCTACCTGCCCACACCCTCACCCCTAAACCCCTCCCTTCCCCACCCTCCCCCAACTAAAAAAAATATATCCAATGGTCAAAAGAAACTTCAGCAAAATATCCAAAATGAGATAAAAACCAAGAGAAGAGGGAGGAGTGAGAGACGGAAAAGAAAAAACAGACTAAAAAGGGGGGAAACACTATCATAAATACCAGGAAGTCTTGTTCCATAATACCTCTTTATATACTGGATACTCCTCTCCACAGTTTCCTAAGCAAAAAACATAGGCTAAATTACTACAAGATACAAGATTATCAGTGTACTGCATTCAATAACAATGTACAGGGTTGTCTTTTTTTGTCGCTGTTGTCGTAATACTGTGAAGTCAACGGGGCGCCCCCCAGTGAGGTGGGGTGGGGCGGGGCGCTCGTCTTTTTCACAACGGGAGGAAGATTTTTGGCGTTCCTCTGAAGACTTTTTTTTTTTTCTGTTTTCATTTCTAAGTCCCCGTTATGGCCGGAGGGTACCAGTGCCAGACTGATACCAGGGATACCTGGTATGGTTGGTTGGTTGGTAGGTAGGTAAAGAGGGAGGGAGGGGTCAGAGAGAGAGAGAGAGAAAATAAAAATAAAAAAGACGGCGGGAAGGACAGAAATAATCAAGTGACGTAAAGCGGAGGAGGTGGAAATGAATCGAGTGCGTTTACATGTAAGTGAGTCCTTCTCATTTCGTTCACGTGCATCATTGAATCTGGCTCACAGAGACCCAAGGAAGCGCAGGCCACATAAAAAGTACAAATAAATGATGGGAAGCTGGATCCGAAATACGCGGGACATGAGCTCATCCGAGCGACGGCGGAACAGGATACAGCAAAGTTTCCCAGGTGACGCAGGCACAGAGCCGAGTGTTACAACATCTCGTTCAATTACTAATTTGTGCCACTTGTATTTAAAAATCAAGAAGTTTCAAACTGAGTTTTTATGTCTGCATATCCTTAAGTTTTCAACAGGGCGCAAATATATGCGTATGAATGGATAAAGGAGAGTCAGTATAGTATTAAAAACGTAACGGTGACGGGGCAAAAGCACTGTTTTCTCCTATGGTTTCTGAGCAGATTTATAGATTTGGTGGATATGCTTGTCGAAAAGTGGAACTGAGGAGTGATTCCCCCTCTAAGACCGTGTATCTGAATCGTTTTTAGAGGCCTGGGAGTGTAAAACAAGAGCATTTCACGAGAGAGGAAGAACGACGAGTTAAAAATCCAAAAAAAGTCAACAAAACTTTAACCCTATTTCCTACCGGGTCAAACATTTAACTGTGACAGAGTTAATGATGTGAATTTGAGGGGAGAAGTTACTCAATTCAGGGGACGAAAAAAGCATCTTGAGCAGGCACAACATTTACAAGTTAGAGGAAATAGTTTATCTAAACGTTTCCCACCAACTACACTAAGAACACACATGTAAACGCACTCAAAAAGACGATTTTAAAGTGTGTGTGTGTGTGTGTGTGTAGTGAGAAGGTCCCTGTTGTTGTTTTTAAATGTGTTTTTGTTCATTTTTTTTCCCGTTTAAAACAGGAAGGAGGAGCAGAGAGGAGAGGGGGGGGGGCGGTCCTTTAGGAAACTCTGGGAGGGTTTGGGGTGGGGGGGGGGGGGGCATAATCAGTCCAAATGTCCCACATTGGGGCAGAAATGACAGATGCGCCATCAGAGGGGAAGGAGGGAGGGAACAGAGAAATGGAAGCAACAGGAGGAAAAGCAAAGAGTAGAACCAGGAAAATAAAAGTTATGTACGGGACTGTACTGAAGAAGAAGAAGAAGAAGAAGAAGAAGAATGGGATGAAGAGTTAAAATCAATCTATCTTCTCTTTTTTTGTCGTTTTTTGTTTTCCAAGAGTTCGTTTCATGTCCTACAGTCCAAAAGTTTTTTTTGTTGTTGTTTAAATCCCCCTCCCACACAAGTCATTTTCTCATTTTCTATTTTTTTCTTCCTTTTTTTATTATTGTTTTGTTTTTCCGTTTGCAATAATATCAGTTTAAGGGAAAAAACAAAAAAAAGAAAAAAATAATTATTTACAGTGCTGCTGAAATAATGAAAACAGACGTGATGAATCTACTGTAAAGTAAGTCGCATAAACACAGGAGAAAAAAAAACATAAGAAAAAAATTAAGAAACCAGCGGGCGCTCCGTGTCCAAAGACGATGGCCTTTATCGGGGATTTTTCAGAGCTCTGGGCAGACATGGCTGATGTTGGGGGCTGGGGTCAGGGTCGGGATGGAGGTCAGGGGAGGGGGGGCAGAGTGGAACAGGAGGAGGGGGGAAGGGAGGAGGTTGGGGCAGAGGGGAGCGCGGCGCTGTCTTTGTTAAGTCGGGATGATCCCGTCGCTCCTAAGGCCCCGCTTCAGCTCCAAGTCCTCCAGCTTCTTCCACAGCTCCTCCCGCTCCTTCTCCTTCTTCTTCTCACTGAAACAGAAAAACAACACGAGGACGAGGCGTTACTGTCCGTTCCAGAACGTGGCGGCTACAGCACCTAGGCTGCGTCCATGACACGAGGCGTGGATGAGCTCAGCGACGGGCTGATGGGAACGTCATCGGGGATAAACCAAAATAAATAAATGGTCATTTTGACCTAAGTTATTGAGCTTAGCCCTCCGAGCACCATGAAATTCATGGCAGTCCGTCCAATATTTGGACCGTGCCGCTAGCATGGCTAAAAATAGGCTCTGCGCCGTCAACCGTTTCCAAGTGAGGAGAAGCTCAGGTCTCATTTCAGCTTAAACGTGCACGAATGACCCGAGTCAGTTTCACCAAACGAGATTTAAAAAAAGAAGTTTAAAAAAATGAGCACTCGTGACTTATCAGTGCCCTGGATCAGCCAGTGAGGGGAGATCCTGGTCACGGGGGGGTTGGTGCATCCCTCACACTAAACACTTCAGTCAACTTTGAATCTTGATTGGCCAATAAACAGCCAGCGTTAAGTGGTCTGGAGGTTCTCTCCATTTAATATCCTAGTGAAAGTCTCAAAGTTTGAAGATATTCATTCACTTTTACTCCTCTTCCTAATTCTGCTGCTTTTTACTCACACCCCCCCTCCTGGTGTCCATGCTGCCATTAGCGCTGCTCATTTGAAACCACAGCCAATATCAATCCTGGAACTTCTAAAGTCGACGACAGTAACGCTGAGTGTGTGTGTGTGTGTGTTCCTGTAACGCGTTAAGCAGCTCGTAAACGATCGCATTATTCGTGAATCCTCCGTCAATGTGAAACAGCTTCTTACCGCTGGCGGTCCGACTTGTAAGTAGCTGTGAGTTCATCAAATAAGGTACTGTTCATCTCCATGAAGGCCTTCAGTACGTTGTACACCAGCGCCACGATCGCCCTGAGAGGAGGGAGGACAGAGTGAGATCACTGATCACAGCTGATGACATAACATCCAGTTTTACAGCTTCTATAAACCTTCGTCATTACGAATCGGTGAGTCCACGAAATGTGGACAAATCCCCATTTCCTGGGTCTAAACCACTCAGTCCCAGGCCCACAACTGCAGGTTTGTTCTACTTCCATTTTCTGACTCTCAAAGTCTCTGCTCAGCTTCAAGCATGGATGTGTTGGACTTTTCCTTTCATCAGAAAAACCACAACTACTTGAAGGTCAAGAGATATTTGATGGGAAAGTTGCATTTTATTAGAATTCTGAATTTGTGATTGTTTATTATAGAACAGAAATACAACTTAAGTGTGAAACCTATGAGGATTTCGGTGATACTGACGACATCCATGTCCAGTGGAGATCATGCTAGAAGGCGCTGAACACACACTTTCTCAGCCAGATTCCGATTATGAGTGATGGCTCCTACGGTGACCCCCCCCCCAGAGTTAGAACAGCTGTGTTTATTTGATTAGAAGGATTTCTGTAGCTGGGTTTCTGTCGTTGCTTTAGTCACTGGTTTGAAGTGGACGAGGCCCACATGTCAGTGAATCAAAATCTGATTTCTGATTCTCATAACAATTAATTACCCAGAATGTGAAGGTGTGTTGGAGAGAAATGCTTCAGTTTTCAGGGGCTCGGACTAATTTTCAGCGAGCTTTGTTCTTCCCATGCACGACAAAGGTCTTTTTTTTTTTGCTGCTGTTCCCTGCAGTTTACAGTAAACAGGGTCGTCATGTGGTGAGGACAGCTTCTTGTGTGTCTTAGGTAACACACAGCAGGAGAAGGGGGGAAAACCGAGGAGCTGCTGACTATGCTCCAGACCAGCCAGAAGCTAAATATAATACAATTTAGTGTTGGAACCTAAAATCAGGGTGAAAATCATCTTAAACCCACCTACACCTTGGATACTTCTTTTAGACTATCTGTGAAAACTGAAAAAAAAAAAAAAGAGCCTTATCTATTCTAAAAAGCTTCTGCAGAGTTATTTTAAAGCCACTCACGGGTTCCAGTGCTCTTTGGAGATCCTGTAGAGGCTGGCGAACATGATGGGCAGGATGACGGTGGAGTTTTCCTCGATCAGACTCATGATGTATTCGTTGTTCCAGTAGTACAGAGCTCGCTCTGCAACCTGGGACAACGCGGACAGAGACAAACTGAGCTAAGTGTCCACGCATGAAGCAACGGCCAGAAAAATCCAGAATCATTTGTACTTTTCTGTCTCCAGAAATCTTTTTATATACAAAAGCTTTAAAAGTCACAGGTGTTCCCCTTAAACCAAACTGCGTTTCAAAGGGGCTAAGTACGTTCTCTACATGCTCCTTTCAACACTTCTTTACATTTAAATCACAATGTTACTGAGTCAGTCTTTAAAATACTAACAGGATATCAGGACTGGGCTCTCACTGACCTGGAAATGCGGGCTGGAGACACATCTGGAGATCTGTTTGAAGAGTGGCTCCTGGATCTTGACAAACTGTGTGGGTTCGATGACGTCCAGGATCTCCTCCAGCTCCCCTAAAAACATCACCTGGAGCGCAGCGCAGGAGGAAAATGTTAATACACACACAGGAACACCCAGAGCTTATACCTGAAGAAACGGCGGTCTCACCTCTTTTTGACTGCAGGTTTTGGGCCAGAACTTCAGTAAGCCTCTGATGACCTGAGGATGAAGGGGAAGAGTTCTTGTTTTTTCTCCAGGTATTTGTTCTACTCCGCTATACCCACAGCCATTTCTATGGGCATGTGTTTGGTTACTTTCAACTTGAGTACATCATTATCACCCGTTTTAACTTGCAAATCAGTGGTTTAAGCGAGCATGTGTTCAAAGCAGCGAGGCTGGTGAATAAAAATGCCCGCAGGAGTGAAAACAGTTAAAAAAAGCACTGTGACATGACGTTTCTATGGAAGAAGGGATGGTTTGTATACATTGTCTGTGATTTGACTTAACTCGGCGTCCGCTTAACAACTTTTCCTGAAGCTTTCAAACACATCTCACAGACGGCTGGATGTCAGCGGTCATGGGGTCAACTAAGCTCAACTGATGCGACTGAAATCCTCAGAAAAAGCTAGTAACAGGACGTTGAGGTTTTTTTTGGTCAAACTGCTGTTTCCATGGTCTAAAATGAACCTGTGCATGTGATGCAAAGGTATTTCAAACAGCACTGCCCTCAGCATTGAATGACTGAGAGAATGAATGTAGTTGTTTCGTCATTAAAAATATCGTAATATTTAGCTGTAAACAAAAAGTTTCATCTGTGTCACTAAAGGACGCAAAGAGGGAAAAACATGACAAAAGAAACTTAAAAACGACAAACATGAAGGTCAAAGGAGCAGAGCTGAAAAATATATAAAAGGAATCAAGCCAAAGCTGCCTTGCAACGTGGTGGATTCAGAGATGAAAGCGCACTGATACTTACTGGTTCTGTTAATGTTGGGTCTTTCTCTAGGAACTGTACAATGCAATACGCCAACTGCAGGGAGAGAGGAAACCACAGGTTAGAACTGATGGTAAAATGACACCTTTTAGCCCTTTAGCCCGGCTTATAACCAGGGTTGGGGTTTGATAGCATTCTATTGAATCTGAGTCCACTCACCAAATCCGAGTTCTTTCGAACCCTTTATCAGATCTCACTAAGTTCAGCTTTCATCGTTTGCAAGTAAGTAAAGTTATAAATAGCTACAAAGAAAATGGTCAGTTTAGATCTCTGATCAGCTTTTGACTGAGAAGCCAGAAATACTAGAGTTTTTATTGGCAGCTACTAAATAAACCAGTAACATTAATGAAGCCTAATTAATGTTGACAACCTGTATCTCCAACCTGAAAACGAGCTGAGCAGCAGCGGATCTGAAATGTTGGTTATTGATTGATATTAACTGTTCTGATATACTGAAATAACAGCTGGAACGAACTGACCTCCACACCTGATTTTTCACAAACCACGTGATTCAAATACTGGAGCTCCAGATCCAGAACTCTGAGCTTAGTGAGCTTCAAATATTGACGTGATGCATATAAAGTTGGACCGAGACCCTCCTGTAATTAACGAACTCCCATCAACTCATCATTTCTTTAGAGACGAGTCTCTGATCTGGTGAACAGCAAAAAACACAGTTCACTGGCGGTCGTAGAGAGATGTTACAGAGTGGTGCGTCTTTTCTCTCGCAAACAATCTTTGGCAGAGTCCAGTCGGCGGCTTGGAGGGAGCACGTTAACCAACAGACTGAAGTTCCAGCGGAGCTGTTACACAATTAACGTTAATTAGCAACAGATGCTAGTTCTACCACCGCTGACATCGCTCTGTCCTACCGGAGAATTCTACGGTCAGCGCCGGCAATGAGAAGCTGGTCTTTACGAATTAAAAAAAAAAAAATCACCAACAGAGATAAAAGGTTTGATAAGAAATTGGTTAGTGTCAGAGCTCAATGGATCCACGTATTTTTCCAACCAGGAACCGGATCCAAAATGGAACCAGCTGTCGGAACCCAACCCTACTCACAACAACAACTCAGATAGAACAAACTATAAATGACTAAATACCATAAATGCTTCGTTAAAACGATTTTTTTTGTCCAGTTTCAGTTTTGTGTACTTGTCAAAGTATGACGTATGCTTATCTGCAACATAAAACACCATGCCAACTCCTGCATGGGATTTTGCATTTATTGGCTGAGCAGAAAGTCAAATGCCACAGCTTTGGTCTTCTTAGTTTCTACGTCTTACTTCATTTTTCCACATTTAAAAGTGTCCAAGTCTCATCGTCTAAATGGCAAAATTTTTCACGTGCAGGCTTGTCTCTATGAAACGCACACACACACAACTGCCTGACATTAAAAGACGGTGCAGGTGTAAAGTTTTACACCACAGTTAAAGATCACTAGCAGATCTGTATATATAACTTTGGAATTCCAGCTTGTCCACAGTTTTCACACAGTTGTCACACTTTTCAAACGCAGACATTAAGAAATTAAAGGAGTATTTCTGGCCTAGGATAGTTACCGGTGATAAAGTTTACACGCCCAACACATGTATGTATACGTTACCTGTGCGTGGAAGAGGGACAGACTCCTGACAGTGTGGAGGGGGATCAACACTTTGACCAGAAACTGTTTATGCTCTGCTTTCAGTGGCAGAGCGAAACCATTGATTATACTGGGAGAGAGAGAGAGAGTTAAGAGTAGGAGAGAAGGAGAAAAGGGGAGACAGGAAAAAAAAAAAACAGAGAAAATATAAACATAAATTAAACATGAACACATGAAAGGGTTTCATTGCGACTGTCTGAAAGCAAGTTGTAGATCAATGAGCAGCAGACAAAAAGAAGTCTGTTTATATGGGCGATGGAGCCTGGAGGAGAAATGAAGAGCTGTAACTGATGATCTGACCTTCGGGCCCAAAGAGAGCAGACGTGACGCGCCTTTAAAGCTCCACGCGCACAAAATGACGACGGAAATCCTGCACTGGATTTGTTTACATTCTGATTCAAGTTTTTATTGTTTTCGTAAGAGCTTTTGGTGGAAGGACAAACTGTAAAAACAAACCGGACCTTTGATTTTTGGGCTAAGCCATTAAAACATCCAGTCTAAAAATGTCAAAAATAATAACATTTATAGGTTTTAAGGTTGGTCTAAAGTGATCCTGTCGCACCCCCCACAGGTCCTCCTCTACTTTTATTGGTACTATTGGCTGGTGAATCTGCCGCCACTCACAGACACCTGGGGGAATATAACGGCTGAGAAGTTGCACCTCTGGGCTTCTCTGATTAATGACCAGTTGTTTCGGCTTCATTCTGAGCCTTTTTGTCTGTTACTCTCTTTAACTCTTTAATACAGGAATGAGGACTAGTCAAGGTGTCATGTAAATCTGAGCCTGTGTTAACTTTATATTAAATATTCAGGAGCACAGAAACAACTCTAAAGGGATTATGCAAATATATATTCCAGACATGTTTCATTTATTTTTAATCGAAAATATAAGCAACGACTACACTACGTGAGGAAATCACCATCTGTCCTGTCTGCATGTCAAACGACCCCATGCAACCCCTGACACGAAGCAGACAAACTCTCTGTGTAAATCACATCTCTTTTAGTGGATTAAAAAGACTGTTGCGCGGAGAGGATTAATTTATTTCTTATCTACAAGTCAAACTCTGCAACTGACTGAACCTGAACCTCACATACCTACTCTGTGAAAATCCTGTTTTTATGGAGCCAAATTACTCCGCTTGAGTTCTCACCATTGCTTATCAATCTTCAGCTTCAGACTTCAGCAAGTCTTGAAAAAGGTCCCTATCTCCATAAGAAGCCCAATTAAATAAAAGATAAAATCATCCTCATATCGTTATAACCAAACAAAAACAGGCAGATACCAGGGTTTAGTTCAGTTCTGCTGTTAGTGTCAGGTCTGTGTGGCTCTGGCTAAAAGCCTCAGCTAACAGAGCAGAATGTAAATGTGTGTGTGAGGGTCGGAGGCCTCCACATACCTCCCCAGGATCTCCAGCAACTCAGCCACCCCGTTGAAGTGCTCCGTCTCATAAACAAAACTGCAGAGAAGACAGAGAGGGAAGCAGAGAAAAGGGGAGACAAAAGACAGAAGACGAGAAAAAGGTTAAACAACTAAAACAAATGAGCAAAGTTGGCAAAACCAGATGATCTGTAAAGGCACATACTGAGTGAAAACTAGAAACGGTGGGCAGAGCAACAAAAAAAGACACCAGGAAATTATTTATAAAGGGACATGAAGTCCACACGTGTTTGACATCTGTGGACTTTAGCGGCAACAGAGTTCAAGTCTGAAATTCATGGGGGGTTTGTCAGGTCTGGATTTGAAGTAGGAAACAAGATTTCTTCACCTCAGGTGCCCCTTTCAGACATGCACTTTGTTACACAAATACGACGCCACTTTACATGTCGCTCTCATGTCTAAAAAGCACCCGGGTCAATTTTCGAAGTCACATCAACAATCTAACTCTGTCCGACCTGTAACTTTTCCATGACATAGTACAAAACTGAATTAAATGCTGTCAGATTACGTAAAAGCTGACAGACACACAAGCTTAAACAAACAGAAAAAGATATTAAATGCACTTCTTGTTCCATGTTTTTGAGAAAACACCAATGCATGTCTCACTGCATTATGATCCTTTGCACAAGGAACAGTTTAATAAACCATAAACACCGTAAATCAGTCAATTTCAAGTTGACGAGGAGATTCTTCTCATATGAGATCAGCCTATAAAAACTTTGCCTTAGCTGTGTAGAAAAAAAGAGGTATGAGAAAAAAAAACTAACTATCAGTTATATAATAATAGTACCAGCTCCAATTTGCAAATGAAAAATAAGATGTAACTGAAGTCTTCCATGTCAAAGAATGTGTGTGTGTGTCTATATATATAAAATGTGCACTGTGTTTGATCCCTCATGTCGTTCAGAGAAACTGAAGAATTGTCTACATGTAACTTTTCCTCCAGATCCAACTTACTGTTCCTTAAACAGACGAGTGAAAAGTATCACCTGTTTCAACTTTTTATAAATTAAAATTAAAAAGAAGGTAAAAAGGCCTCATCAGCTATAACGTGGTACAAACAATCATGTCATTTGCACACTGAAGACAAATACCAACCTCCAACTAACAGGGAAGTAGCAGGTGTCTACTCACCGTAGAAAAATATTATTGATCTGTTTTCGTATAAAAGCCCTCAGCCCCAGGAATTTGCCGTAGATTCTATGCAAGACTGTTTTCAGGTAGTCTCTCTCCCGAGGATCCTCGCTGTCAAACAACTCCAAGAGCTTGATGGAGGGAGGAAATACAGAGATTCAGGGACAAGAGCCAAGAAAGTTGAATTTGGTGCAGAAGAAAGTAAGAAGAGGGGCAAAATGACATAAAAGAGAGAAATAAACAAAGAGAGACAGAAGAACAAATAACAATAATTAGAGAAAGCAAAGGGACACAAAATCTAATGAAAAGCGGCAGAAGAAAGATGAGAGAACACACTGACGATGAGTACAATCAAAGAAAAACAGAAGACAGAGTATCAAGTAACTGTAACTAACGATTAAGCGTTTAATCGTTTTGTTTATAAAACGCCAGAAAATAGTAAAAAAAAGTTAGAATTTCACACACACCAAGGTGACATCTCCAAATGTCTTGTTTTGTCTGATCAACAGTCCAAACTCCAAAGATGTTCACTTTACTCTCATGTGTGACAAAGCATTCAATCCTAAAATATCTGAGAAGCTACAAATAGCAAATATTTGACATTTTTGCTTTAAAAAAAAAACGACTCTTTGATTGTCAAAATAGTTTTCTGTCAATCGACTAATCGATTAATCAACCGATCTTTGCAGCTCTGATATAAAGAATTAAAAGGAGGCTCATGTTAAACTGACAGCAGATTACACTCGGAGAGCAGCTTTTACCTGTGTACTGACTCTGCGACTCACCTGTAGGACAAACTTCTGGTCTATGTACTTTTTGGCAATGCTGGGCTGGAATTCCTGACTCTCCAAGAACCGGATGAAGAACTCGTATACCAACTGGTGGGGGTAGAAGAAGAAGAGAGGGGTGGTGGGGAGAGAACAGAGGAAGGATGAGAGAGAAAGTTGTTGATGTGAAAAAGAAAAAAGTTTAAATCTCAGCTGAATTTTTAGTGCCGTACTTCTATGATCAGCTGGGTGTTGTACAGTAAGACTGGTAGCAGTTCGACCTGTGTGTGTGTTTAGTTTTAAATTCACATAGTAAAAACTATGATTAACTTTTGACACTAACTAGAGCCAATTTTTCCTGCTGTACAACAACAAGCTGATTAAAAAACAGAAGAAAAATCCAAGGACTGACAGGTTCCTCTCAGAAATGAGAGCCTTTCAATTAACCCCATAAATACTGGGACTGGACTGGATTAAAGGGAAAGGTCAAAACGGTCAAAGATCACAAATGACACAGTAGACTGGAAGCAGTTGGGTAAAGAAAAATGTCAGGATTGGCCCGAATGTGGGTGAGAAGGGAATTTGATTGGGGAAATAAAAAATATTGTTCATGACTTTGGAAAAATTGTGCGAATGAGACCAAAGAAAAAAGAAAAAAAATGTTTTACCAGGAAGCTTCTCCTTGAGATTTGCATCTCATTTCTAAAGGAGTCCTGGGAAGCAGGCACACAAAGAAGGAGGAGGGGAGATGAGAGACCAGAGAGCCTGGCTCTAGACCTGGACCCAAAACTGGACCAAAACAAAACAAAACCCACCCCACTACCAGGAGTCAAACCACCAGGTCAATGGTACCAATGGTACTGATGTTTCTTTAAGGAATGGCATAGCTTTTTTCAAAATATGCTCAATGTCTCTCTTTCTGACTGTGAGATGGGTGAAATCAATACCACTCTAATGCCTAGCTTAGCATTAAGACTGGAAGTAAGGGGAAACTGCTAGCCTGGCTCTGTCTGAAGTTCAAAAATGGGCCTACAGACACCTCTAAAGCTCAGTAATTAGAATGCTGTGTCTTGTTTGTTTAATACATTCACAAACCAAAAATGTCAAGACGACAACTTGTGGTTTTAGGGGGGGTTGCGTAGTAGAACTATTTCATGATGAACCAGGCACAGTGACTGTGCATCATCACAGAGTCTTGTTGTTGCAGTGAGGTTTAACAGCAATCCATCAAAACCTAAACACGTCATACAACCAGGGCTGCAACAAACGATTCTTCATTTTTTTTTTTTATTCTGCCCATTATTTTTTCCATTAATCATTAGTTTATTAAATGTCAAGAATAGAGATTGTGTGAGATTTTTCCACTGGTCTTGCTCAAAAAATGTTGAAACTATTAAGTGATTATGAAAAAAAGATGAAAATTATTATTATTTTTCTGTCGCTCAACTAATAAATTCATTTTGATGGAATAGCAATGACGCTCACATTGGTCTGCAGCTCACTGTTAGTGCCTCCAAAAAATGATAGTGTCACAGTTGCCATTTTCGGTGTAATCAAGCTTAAAGCAACTGTAACTGGCAACTTGTGTTGGGCCGATGGATAAACCGTTGTTTGAGAAGAAATAATTTCACCTAAAATTTATACATTTTTGTTCGTGTGCCACTTAAACACTTGAAACACTTTTTCGGCTGTGTTTACCTGTAGGTGTGGCCAGGAGGCCTCCAGCGTGGGCTCGTCCTCCTCAGGGTCAAACTCATTACTGTCACTGGGCGGAAGGGTCCGGAATATGTTGTGAGACACCTAGAAGACAACACAAAGAGGACACTTGAAACAAACGGGAGTGTTTGTGTGCATGAATACAACTGATGATTGAGTTATGACCAGATTCAGACGAGAACTTTAGGTGTGTGGGGTCCTGTCCTTGATAGCACCCTGAAGGTGGCTCTGCAGAGCCTAAAAGCCCTGCATGATGACATTTGAAAAATAAATAAATAAATAAATAAATAAATATCTGGAGCCTAAACAGTAAGAACTTTTGTGCACAAGTTGAAAACATATTTGCTTTCAGGACGTCGGGGGCTCCGTAGCATTCAGATACAATTCGCCTGACGTTTTTCATACAAATTTAGCTGCTGAAGTGTGTGTGTCCAAATTCATTCGCTACAAGCCGACAACACACCTACTGCCTAGAAATGAGCTGTACCTCTCCACCAGCTCCACTGCTTTCTGTTATTTTCTGCCAGTTTCTCTCTTTTTTCCTCTTGTCTCTGTACGCGGAGTCGTACAACCTCAGAATAAGCGCAAAGTTTTCGCTCAAGCCGAAAGTTTGCCTGGATGCATCCTTGCCTTCATACCCTCTATCCCTAACAAATTTGCATCCACTCAAATGTTTTCGCTGACTTTGTATGCAATAGTGACGCCTTTGTGTACCGTCTGATATCCTGCCATATGTCATGACTGACTAGGACACCAGTTGACTACTCCACCACCACACCACCAACTTGACTACTCACAAAAACACTGAGAAATATTCACAGGACTAAAATCTATTTACTTTTTAAAATCTGTGTTTGTTTGTTGTACATTCTCGTCATGCTTTCAGTTTGATACAAAAGCAGCAGATTGCAAACACTCATGTGACTGTTCATTTGTGTTTGCAGTATTACTGTGGCTCCAGTGGCAATTTACTTTTATTCACACACTGACCCCGGCTCTCCACTGCTGCCGAGTTGTGTTTGTCGGCTGGTCTCTGAAGTGACAAGAAAAGCTGCAAAAATCTAATATACATCACTTATTTGATTTGTTTCAATCCAAATAGACGTCAACTTCGCTGATTCAGCAGGACTGTGATGGTCGTATATTTAGAGTGATATTCCAGAACTATTGGACTCTCATGTCTCCAGCGCTGTTTTGTTGAAGTTTCTTTTCGGGGGGGGATTTCTTATTTAAAAAACGCAACTGAACAGTGAACAGAAATGGGACACCCTCAGTTCTGTCAGAGCCTCATGTGAGTGCATGTGCACTACAGGGGCACAAAACCTAAAGGCCAGAAACTGGGACAGGACCCGAGCACAGATTTGACAGCGATAACAGCCTGTTAAGTTGCTCTTCAATGACATTTTTGGCATGATAGCATTCTTGCATCAATGTGACCAAGTACCTTAAATTTTTCATACTGAATTCACTGGATTATCCATCAACAGACATTTTTGTCTGGTTCTTTCATTGTAATACACTTTCTGAACTGAATTACCAGAAAATTTGTTGTATCATCATGCGTCAATCTACTGTGAAAAAAATGACGCCATCACAACACAATTAATATACACTACGTACCCAAACTGACATGTACTAAAATTTGGTAAAAGGGTATTTGTTCAAGTTCTGCTACACAAATTTGAATTCTTATATCCAATCTTTGCTTTTTGTAAAATATTAGATAGTTTTATGTCTTTAGGACTCAAAAGTCTATTTAAAAAATGCCAAGGAAGTTTAGAGGCCAAGACCTATAACTCAGACTTCTGACATCTGACGTGATAAGTGGTTGCAAGATGACATTGCTTTATTTTATGGGGAAACAAATCAAAAAGGGGAAACACTGGATTTAAGAATGATTTTTGTGTCAGTACCATAAGTGGGGTCACAAAGGATTCAAATATTTTAAACATAACTCCACCCTACCGAGACCTTTCTGGGTCCTTTCTGTCCAAAGGACCTCTAGAGTGTGTGAATCCAGGGTGTATGTGGAATAAGTACATCCGTCCCTCCTCACCATTTTGACGACCTCGGGGTAGGCCTGCTCTGTCAGGTAGCCCCGGCTGACGGTCACGTAGTCCACCAACTCGTTGAGCGTGGAGCGCTTGTACTCCTTCATCTTGAGGTCTGACAGTGTGTCCATGAAGTCAAAGACAGTACAGCACTGCTGCAGCTTCTTCAGGAACAGCTCCGGCTGCTCCGGCGCTGGCACGTCTGGGCACACGAATCAAACGCACACAGGAACAAGCCCCCACACACACACGCACAGGAAGACAAAGATGCAAAGAAAAGTTAATTTGGTTTAGACTCCCACAGAATTCAGACAGCTGCAACATCAAACTCCAAAATATCAAAGACGAGGAATAAAGACAGAGGAGGGAAAAATGGAGGCGTGGGGCGTCCCCTGCGGGACAGCGGTCTAAGACATGCTCCGAGTAACTGATGTAGCTGGTTTGATTCGAACTGGGGACTTTAATCCGCTTCCCCCCTCCACGTTTCCTGTAATCATATGAAAGCAACAATGCCAGTTGCCTCTGTTCTTCAATCTACTTTATTATTTATTTGTTTATCATTTATTTAGTTTACTGTACTTTTTTCCCCGTTTTGTTGGTTCGTTTGTCTATTTGTTCTGTTTTGTTTTGGACGTGTGCGTTTGGTCTCGTGTTTGTGTTGTATCTGTATTCCTGTTATGGTCTCTTTTGGTGAGTTATAATACGACCATCTGTTATGACGTGACCTAAGCATGGAACTTAAAAATAATCCTTTGCAACCCCCATAATAATAGTGTTTATGAAAAAAGATCCCTTTATTTCACCAGGTCCTTGAAAATAATCTATAGTTTTAATCTATAATATAAATAATGTGCAAACAAGAAAAAATGGTCCAAACATGAAACAAACTAAGAAAAAAAAAGAATCAAAAAAAAAACAACATGCTTCTATTTACAGTATAATATCTAGTTAAAGAAAATTGCAATAAAACCTCACTGAAGAGCAAATGTGTGAAAGAGGGGATAAGGGGACAACGGCTTTCAATGTTTAGAAACCAATGATTCATTTGTTTTGAAGATGCTTTGCGATTAATTAGAAGTTTCTCTTTATTAAGCAGTAATAAGACATTTTTCCATTAAGTTTTCTGTTCTGATGCCGACGATACCGTGTCCTGACATGCAAGAAGTGACTTGTTTCAGCAGCAGCAGAGTCTGTCTGTTTGGTATAAACACAAAATGAACTGGGCGCTTAGCGTAAGCAAGGAGAGCCTTCAAATAAAAATATGGGATTTTGCACAGTCACACGTCCAAAACTGCAGATTAAGTATGAGCGTGATGACTGACTTTCATTGCTCTCGCAAGGTATTTCAGGACAGATTTAAACAATGTTTGTCACAGAAAACAAAGGATGCTTCTGCTGCAAGCCTCAGGTGAACAAGTCAGTTTCCTGCTCTGCATTAGTTTTTTTTGCTCATTCATTTTCCCTGCAAACCTGATGTGAACAGGGAGGATGAGCGCGACAGCCTCATTACCCAGCAGTGAGCGTTTCTAATGGCAGCGGCTGAGGCTGAGCTGTCACAAACCGTGCGGATGTACGAGCAGCACAAGGCAGCGGGTGTCTTCCTTCCGATCCCACAGTGACAGACGAGGCGGAGGGTCGCACAGAGTTCAGACCTGCAGGGAGACCGCCGGTGCTCTTCCCTGATCGCCACTACTCAGACCTGATGTTCCCGTCCCAGCGGGACTGGGCCATTATTATGTAGGAGATAAGCTGAAGCGCCGAAAGGCAGCACACCAGTCGCACTGTGCGCGTGTGTATGCGTGTGTGTCTGAAGTGTGGGTTTGCTCCAAAATTACACTTCAAAGTGCTCGTTTGTCATTTTGAATTCTCCTGCACTTCGCGTTGAGTCACACACTCCATATAAATTAGTGAGAAACTTTTTGGAGAAACAATGAAATTACTTTTTCACCTCATCATAACATTCAGCTGTTTAGAGCGATAAGTTCATTAATTAATTTATAGACACTGCCTTGGGCTCTAGGAAATTGTGAATAGTGGTGGTAATAGTAGAAATACAACTTTGACTTTCACAGTTTTTTAACATTTAATTGACCAAATGATTAAGTGGTTAAATCGAGAAACTAGATCTTGCGTATTATTATTAGTTTGTCTGGTGGTTGCCTAAGAAGTTTTTCACATTTTTTCTACCATTAAGACAGGAAGATTTTTGCTTAATTGCTGATTTCACTGAGGTCAAACAACTAGAATGAAACTTCCTGATACTGTATCCAGAGTGTCCACAGATGTCAAAAGTGTTGAATTTTTGTCCCTTAAAAAGACCTTTTTTGAGACTAAAATACAACCTTTAGGCTGATTTTTGGACAAATCGCACTTCACCACTTCCTGACGCTTCTCCACAAATGGTGGAACTCAGTGATTGGCATCCTATTTTCTCCGCTTGATGTGCTGAGTAATTGATGTAGGAGTGAACACAAAGTATTACTGCAGTACTAATCATATGTCCACCCATGCAGAACCTTTAATATGTATCCATGTGTCTGAATGAATGCATCCATACAGTGCATGTGCCAGAATGTATATCTGAGTGTGTCTACTACATGGTGACTGAAATGGGATTAGCTTTATGCTGCTGGTCCAAAAGCTTAGGCCGGCGGCCAGAGGGAGAAGCTGACGCTCATTAGCACTCATTAGTAGCAGGTTACAATCGGAGCTCGATCAGAGATCAATTCTGGTTGTTTGCCAAACGTTTCTGTCTTTCACTATGACACGTCAAGTGAAAGATTTATTGACTTGACAATATCCAAATGAGCCTTTAGGGAGTCACAATATAGTTTATGATGTGATTTAAGAGACCGTTTGTGGTTATAAATGGAAATGTTCAAAATTAATACTTCTAGAACTGCAAAGATTAGAAGATTGATCGATCAGTCAATCAACAAAAAAATTGAACTATTTGTATAATCAAATAATCCTTTAAGTCACTTTTTTAAACCAAAACTGTCAAATATTTGCTGATTTCAACTTCTCAAATATGACTACACTGTTGGTAGGACAAAACAAACAGTTAATTATAACAGGCATTTTTACTATTTCCTGGCATTTTTCATACATAACAATGAATTGATTTATCAAAAAAAAAAAAAAAAAAAAAAAAAATCACCAAATTAATCAGCGATGAAAACAATTGTTAGTTGCAGCCCTATAGACTTCATAGAGGTTCATTTCTGATCTTATCAAATCAGGAAATCTTGGCAAAATCATGAGACGGTGGAGGTATACTGATGAAGTTAGGTGTATCATGATTAATACACATATTTTTCCCCTCAGACACCTAAGGGCCAAGTGTTTTTTTTCCCCTACCAATCAACCAATTTTTTTCCCCTATCAATTTAGCAGGTCGGAATAAAAGGCTAAAATCCTCTTCCTGAATTTCTGACCATTCAAAGACAAAGTGCAGGTTTCTGTCCTGGGAAACAACCTCGGGCAGATCTCATCAAGTGCATTTAACGTGATTATACTGAACATGTTTTGATCCAAGTGCCACTAGTTACTCACGACCTGCTGGCCTCCTGCTTCAGCTCAGCCCATTGAGGCTGCGTCCAACCAGGCCAGTCACAAACAAACCCAAACCCCGAGTGACTGGCAGGAGTCTTGACTGGCTCTACAGGCTTTAATCCCCGCTCCAAAAACTTAGTGGGATGGAAGAACCCTCCCACAATACCGAGCCATTTATCACAGCAAACGCATTTAACGCCCTTGACTTTTGTCAAAATGTCCTTTCAAAGTGAGAGCTTAAAACATATGCAACCAGGATGGAAAATTCTCTTCCGTCTGAAGTGGATGGTACCTCAGAGCTCACAATCCAACAAGATGAAACAAGCTCCTATTGGCCCTGCATGGGATATGATCACTCAGTGATCCAAATACCTAAAAGGAGAGCTGACCAGAATGTTAAACTAGCTGCATGGTCTACATGTCCTTGAGCAACTTATTTAGAGTCCTTTCTGCTCATTCTTTTTAAGTTGCCCAGGATAAGAGCACCAGAACTGTGTAACTTCTTGTAAATCATCAGAATGTGGACAAGGATTCAGACACATTATTTTGGTTTTACGGCCTACGTGTACAAACAATATGTGCAGTTAAATGAAGGCTGACACGTTCTTAAGGCTGTGCCAAAAACGGCTTGTGTGCAACGAAGTATTATGACTAGAATAAGACTAAAAACAAGCATTAGAAAAAGAAATATAAAGGATAAACATTTAAAGATGGAAACACTATAAAAAACATGTAATATAAGTATTAGTGTGTTGAAGTGTATATCGGCTATTTTTCAGTATATAAAAATGTAAACTATACATATGCCAGTGTTTTCAGTGAAACTACATTATATAATTTTGTACACACTCAAGTGCAGGTATTCAAATCTGCTGGTTGGTGTGAGGTATTCGCAGAGAACTTGACAAGGCTGAGGATATACAGAGGTCAGGGGACAGAGTTCAACATCCTGCTGGCCCCAGGAAGGAAGCTTTTTCTGGGTCTCTTTGAGTTGTGGCTGCAGAGGCGCAGAAGCTGGATTAGTAGCTGAATATTAACATCTGGAATAATATCTTGAGTATACATATCTATATATTCCCTTTCACTGCAATGCAGAGAATGTGTGCATGCTTGTTTTGTGTGTACACTTGTAGTAGTTGTTTACAGTGTGCGTGTGTGTGAAGGTCCTTGTTTATCTTCCTCTCAGTACATTAGTGTACAGTACGCTGTAGTTCATTACACTAATTACTGGCTGCAGGATTCAGGGTCGGCTTGTGTTGCAGGAGTTCGGGGCCTCGGGGTCCTGCTGCTCTGCTGCTATAGGAGCATGTGTACGGCCTTAAAGGAAACTATTAATAGACAGATAATCACGCAGGACACAGTAATCCCTGCACAGAGACAGAGAGAGAGCACAGCTAACCGGTTTGGAGCATGGCGACGGAGTATGAATGTGGTAGAGGAACAGAGAGGGGGGCCACTCTATTGGCGCCGTGTAGATGAAAGTGTGTGTGACTGTACTTGAAGGGTGTGAGAGAATGAGTGTGAGAGAGAGAGAGCGAGAGAGAGAGAGAGAGAGCGAGAGAGAGAGTGTGTGTGTGTGTGTGTGTGTGTGTGTGTGTGTGTTTGTTTGCTGGCGGCTTAGAATAACCCAGAAACTACCCTCTATACACATCAGCAAGGAAGAACCCTGGAGCAGAAATGCTATCAGACACACTCACACACACACACACACCCTCAGCCAGGGCCATACATCAGCACAAAGAGCAGCCTCTGGTGTGCTACCGTCAGTCTTCAAGCTTTTATAAAATAACAAATCAAACCTCTGCACAGGATCCTGCATAAGATCATTTTCTTTACTTGTGCATAAAGGGGGGATATCAATGAGCAACAGTCAATAATAGATAACAAGTCAATGGTGGAAGCGAAACGCTATCAGTTAACCGATCCTCATCTAGGTCTTATTTTCAATAAGGCCTTCAACATTTTGATACATTAACCCATGGTAACTAGTAGGGCTGCAAATAACGATGATTTTGTTTTGAACTCTTTAAATTACTTGTTTTCTGTTCGACAGTCCAAAATCCAAAGATATTCAATTTACAGTCCCATACACAAAAGAGAAAGAAAGAAAGAAATAGAAAGAAAATCCTCAGCTCTCAACTGTAACATTAGTTTATTTGGTCTGTATTTCATAGTGAATACATACTAATTTTAAATAATTAGAGATAGACATCTTCTTCAGATGGTGACCTGACCCGATTTAATATTCAGCTGAATACTGACAGGTGGGGGAACTGCATTGTTGTGGGTATGACTGAGGAGGAAAACTGCAGCGCACACTGTACCGGGTTCAAGGCAATTACAGCAAAAACAGCCTATAATAGCCTACAAAGTTACATAATTATTCGGGCTGCAACTAACAAATACTGATATTATCAAATACTTGTTTTTCATTTGGTCTATAAAATGTCTGAAAATGGTTAAAAATGCCCATTGCGAGATTCCAAACCCAACCTGACATATCCAAATGTCCAACCAACACCAAAAGATATTGTGTTTACCATCAGAGAAGACTAAAAAACAAACAAATAATCCACATTTGAGATAGAATTAAGGAGTTTTACTAATTTTGAGTTCAATCGATCATCAAAACTGTTGTTGAATAATTTTCTGTTCATCTACTTATCAATTTACTTTTTCGGCCCTAATCATTAAACATTTTCATTTCCTGAAGTTAAATATCAATTGTTTCGATGAATGAATACATACAGGATGTCAAGTATGTGTTATGTGCTTCTATGAAGCTGGTATGGTAAGAACCTGGTCAGTCTGGTCAGAGGTTTCACTCCTGCGCCACCATAGTTTACCACATCGCAGCCAATGTTTCCTCTACAGAAGTGCACACCGGGGATAACGGGACGCATGAAATGGTTAAGCACTCAAAGAATTTTTGCATATATTTCTGTCCAGGTTTGACACGTGGCCTCAGTCTCAACCCTGCCACCCAATGTCAAACCAAATAATACCTACAGAACTAAAACACCTGAGGGGGTGTTACCTGCTGGCTGTTCATGCGCTCATATAAAAGCAGAAAGGGAATAAATTTACCAGCCACAAGCAAAGTGCTGACAGTCGTCCAGGCAACTAGCTTCTTCCAAATCACAACACAATGTCACTGCAAAGGACAGAAAAGCGATTCCATCGATTCTGAAGTAAAAAAAGAAAACCTAACCAACAAAAAGGAACCAATTAGTTAGCCAGACCAAAGCTAAATGACGTAATATTAACATAACCTGTATAACTAACTGGGAGAACCTCGTTAAAATATATAAACCTGCTCACTTTTGCAGGCTACATTAACCTGCTACTAATGACAATGCTTTTAAGTTTAAGCATCTTATATTTTCATAAATTCAGTTGATCTCCTTTTGAAGTGACTCTAATGAGCACACTGACCAGACCAGTTTGTCCTAAGACCCAAACCGAAGCTCTTTCATGACTAAAACTACCCATATCATTGAGGGCATTTACTTTTACCATCCATCTTTATCCTCAAATCCATTTAGCTGGTACAAATGTGATCTCTTTTAATCCAGCCGCAACTGTGGCCAGTGGATGAAAATCAGGGTTGATGTGAGTGTTTGGCAGTCGCTGTTCCACTATGTCAGCTTCTCTGTGCATAAGCCAACCATCATTTGGAGGATTATTATGGCTACATCACAGCAGCAACAGCTAGTGGAAGTCACCGAGGCCAGTCAAATGTGGGGTTTATTAGAAACTGTGTCAGGTGGACAAGAAAAGAGTTGTTGGTCTAGCCGATTGCTGCCTTGTATCTGCTTGTTTTTGTTGTTGTTCAAGTTCTCTGAAGTGCCTATAAGCTGCACAAACTTTATATGTTGGTAGCGCAACATAGCACAAAAGTTAACTTGTTTAAGTTAAGGTTAATCACAAATGGGGTAAAAATTTGGATGTTAAAAATTAGTCTTAAAAAAAAAAAACGTAGGGGCCTCTGTCACTGCCTTTAACTAATGTGGGATCTAGAACAGGACATCCAGTCAGAATACTCCTAAAGAAATCAATTCTTATGTTCCCACGCAAGCAAAGCAGTGGGATTGTGGAAATAGCTAGCCTTGTTTCAGACCCCTGAATGCCCACATATTATTATTTTTTGGCTGTTCAAGTATGTCACATGTTGTGTTCATTAATAGCTATTTCACTGGTTGAAGAAACAATCAGCCCATTAGAGCTTTGTAGGTGGGATTAAGGATGAGATTTCACCTTCATATAATAGAGCCAGCAACCACCAAATAGTCATGTAAGGGACAACAATCACTGATGAGAACCAACAACCAAGATTTATTTTCTGTTGTCATTTAAGGTGACTATGTTTTCAGTCGATCAGAAAAATGTACTGTAGCTTCCGTGTCAAACACTATTAACTGGTTAGGTCAAAATAACATCCCTCCCAAATATGGCCAACATGGAACTGATGTGGACTAGATGGCACTTCATCATTTAAACTAAATAATTAAGTAATACAAAGAGGTAATTCCGCTTGATTATCAGGAAAGCCAAGAACAAGCATCGCCCCAAAAGGCAACAAAGTAATTTGGATTTGGAAGTCATCTGTGCTGTTAGTTTCTGGATTCTCTGGAACCACAGAGATATTGCATTGAGTTACACAAATTATATGATTTATAGTAAATGCATTTGCTCTGTTTGAGCATTTCACAAACTCATCCATCTACTCTAGACACATTTAAACAAACACCCCTTAAGCCACAGCCGGGATGAGAATAATAGTTGTTGTAGCGTTCATAAAAACATCAAATTGGATTCAGATATGAGCAGCGCATGGCAATAATTCAATATCTCATGTGTCCATGGCCTCATTTCAGGATAATATCATATTTTATGGTCCAAATGAATGATTTAAAGATTTTAATTAAATATTTTAATTAAAGATAAAAAGGTCACACAGAGTTCTGTGTAATGCAATACAGCACAGTGGAACATCACTTTGATTATTTCACATGCAATTTTCCATACCTTTTGTGTGTCATGTTAAATAACAATACTGAAATAATTATATATATATATATATATATATATATATATATATATATATATATATATATATATATATATATATATATAAATAAATAAATAAATAAATAAATAAATAAATAAATAAAAATATGTATAAAAAAATATTTACATGTAGAAATACTGTGATGCTGATTTTGACCAAAATCCACCAGTCACAGTTCTGAGCATATTACTAGACGTAACTTTTCCTTTGTCCCTTCATTGGGTTGGCAAACTGTCTACATTCGTCTAGAGCTGCAACAATTACTCGATTAACTGATTGACAGAAAACGAATCTGGAACTATTTTGATAATCTAATGATTGTTTTAGTTTTTAAGCAAATATTTAAAATATTTGCTGTTAATAAATATGAGGATTTGAAGTTTTCTTGGTCACACATGATAGTAAACTTAATATCTTCAGATTCTGGACTGTTGATCAGACACAACGAGAATTCTGAGGATGTAATTACCCCACAGACCAGGCTGACAATGACCATTTGTCACTATTTTCTGGATTTTGTAGACAAAACGATTAATCCAAAAGATAATCTGCATATTAATTGTTAATAAAAACAATTGTTAGTTGCAGCCTTATATTCATTAAAACATTTCATTGAGCAACAGGCTAAATTTTAATTATTGAAGTAAGGACGGAACCCCCCCAGTCTGTTGCACGACCATTTCAGCTGACAAAACGGGTCCACGTCTATATAAAAACATGTAGTAGTGCAGATTTTAACTTGGTGTTCTGGGAAATGAGTGGCCATCGGGGATGACTGTTGACACCAGGTCACAGAACTATAAAAGTATCACTATCTCTTATGAAGCAAACTTGTCTCATATCAACACGACTATTCTGAGATACTTTATGAGTGTGGCCCCGGCCTGTGGAAACACTGATGCTCTGCTCTGGCTTCAGCAGTCTTAGCCTGGTTTTCTCCTCCATGTCTGTTCTGTTTCTTAGCTTTGGAAAAGGCTCATTTGGGCTCCCTTGGCAGAGGAAGAGAGAAGTCGCTGCTGCTTAATTAATGGTGGAAAAAAGCTTAACGACTCACAGCACGAGAGAGAGAGAGAGAGGGAGAGAGAGAGAGCAGTCGGATGGCTCACCACAGGAACTCCTTTAAGTTAGGTTAATTACATAACAGCATCAATCTATTGAACACAGGGTCAGAGTCTAGCAGCTTGCATATGTGTGCATTCATTTTTAATAAAGAGTAGCTTGTAAAATCTGTTATTTTAATGTTGTTGTGTATGCTTATCGTGTTTTGAGTGGTAAGCCTCAAGTATGTAGTCTAATTAAGAAAAAAAATGGAGTCTGCAGGAGATGCACGCAGGGGAAAGCATGGTATGTCTTCCAGATTACATCAGCAAGTGATTATTGTAGTAGCCAAACACGATTTGGCAGTGCTCAGTCATCAGTGCAGTCATCAAATAAAAGTTCATACCTGCTCCAAAACTGCACAGATGTAACTACTGCAGCACTGGAACTAAAATGGGGATTTTGAGAAACAAAATGTGTTTTTAAAAATGAAATATTCACAGAAGTCTCTTTGTTAACTGTGCAAAGTGAAAGAATTGAAGTAGCCTGGAGGTTCAGAAAACCTAGATAAACAAAGGTTTCTGCTTCAGAGCCATGAACATGTGGGTTATTGGCACCGCAACTGCTTCACTGTGGTTACTTTATGGCCACAGGATATACTTGGTGGCTCCCCCATGCTGACAATGTATAAATACATAGTAGGGCACTGCTTTCTTCTTTTCAACAGCAACAGGGAACAAGCAGGGTCAAACACTGATCATACAATTGAAGACAACACTCCAGCAAATAAATCCTTGGGAAAACACGTATTAAGAAATAATAAGTACAAGTACAAGTACAAGCAAAATGCAGAAAGAATGCATTTATGACAAACACAGACAAGATCATGGAGTAGATTTCGGGGTTCCGTGTACGATAGCGCCCCAGTCAAGTAACTGTAAAACCAACTTGACAATATAATTAGTTTAAATCACACAGGGAGTAACTTGGCTGGACAGTGCATCCAGACCCCCCCATTCTCCAGAACACAACCTAAGGCCTTCAGCAAAATGCTGGAAAATCTGGGCAAATAGTAAAAAACGTTTTCTGCAGTCCGGGCAGGCAGCCGTCTTCATTTTCAGAATGTAACACTGATGTGTACAGAAAATGGGACTGGCGGAGGTTACATATTCAAAATATATTTAAAAATTTTTAATCCTGCGATTTGCAGTTGCAGCCCTTTTTCATGTTCCCAAGCTAGAGAGGCCAGAGCACCTATAAGATGTTGCAGGATATGTGTTAGGGGTCACTAGATGACTATCTTAATAATATATATGTCCCTGTTATCCAAAATTATATGGTTTTTCTGATTTTCCTCATGTTTACGCAAGTAGACATTGCCTTTTGTGAGAGATCACAAAAACAGTCGGGACCTACTGTGCTAAAGAAGTCGTTTTTGAAAGAAAATTTTAAAAATGACATCTTTGATGAACTAGAAGATCTAGGTTTTACAAATATTGATACATTTCCAGTGATGTTTTCCCCTGACATCTATGTAAAAAATGTTGGGAGAACCCCCTCATTTGGCTGGTAAATTTTACAATATCACAGCTACTACAAAAAAAGTTGCTTGGGAAAATACTTCACTGCCGTGCTTCACCATTCCTAGGTTATACTGTTATGCACGCGGCGCTGCAGAGGTTTTAGTGGAAACACAAGTCTAGGAAGGCAAGCATAGGAAGGTGTAAGATGACCAAGAGACAGACTCTTTCAGAACAGTCCACACACACTCAGTGTAAAAGGGAAAGCCCCTCGTCTCTAAAAGCAGTGAGTGTATGTGACCGGGCGAGCGGGCTTGAGTTACGGCGGGAGAGAGAGAGTGAGCAGCTCCAACAGATGGACTCAGCAGGTGACTGGACCCCGGCCTGAAGGTCAGTTTGTAGGGTGTTATGTACCCGCCACGACAATATTATGTATGTGCACAAACTCACAGGGTTCTCTGCCATCACAAACAGCCATCATAACAGGTATAGACAGGGCAGGTTAAAGCTGACTGGAGATTAGTACAACAATCAGGGGGCATACAGGGCTACTGATGGAGGAATATCGAGGCGCTGTCGGTGTGACCTTTGGTTTCCCCGCTGCTGGTGCCTTCTAATTAACCTTACTTCCCCACAGAAAGGTGCTGCTTTTCAGCTGCACCCTGCTTCAGCTGCCCGCAAAAACCAACCAGTCTGTAATTGTTGGTCACGGGAATAGTCAGGGGTTAAGGACACCTCATCAGTAGTTACTGAGGAAAATGTTTTAAAAGTTTTGCCACTCTCTCAGCTGTAAAAGCAGGCCTCTTAGTGGCTGGATTGTTGGTAGGATCTATATGCTGTTTGTCTGAGTCACTGTAGATTTTAAATGAATTGTCAGGGTGTTGACCTTTGCTCACAAATTAAAACAACAACATCAGCCGTACAAATTAAAGAATTTTTTGTGGGGGAGAACAGTTTCCCAGCGTAACTGCTGTCCCTACTGGGCCTATAAGCGATTGAGGTTAAACATTACATAAAGGATTACAGTGAGAAGAGATGATAAACGCTGATTGTCATAACATCTGTTCTGTTTGGTCCTCAAAGCAGGAAGACAGACATGACCCAGCAACATGGCTGTCATCAGCTGTCGATGCAAATATCCACAGGAAGCTGGCACACGACCAACTGCTCGACAATCATGATGCTGTGTTCACATTCATGCGTGTGTACACATGTACACACATTTGGTCGATACAGTGGAGCAGTGTCCTGTGCCAGGCACACACCACAATACAAAGGTCAGTTTGACTGCTGCTGCAAGTGTAAAGCTATAGTATGCCAAATTCAGGCTTTCTGCAAAGACTAATTCAAGGATTACTTTTCATATTCATAAAATCCGATGAAGACACAACTCTATGGTCTTGGTGAATTTGCCGGCTAACTATTATGCTACACTCATGCACTATCAGGAGAATCTGACTGTTGAAATCTGGACATTTCAAGCTTGGTGCAAAAATAGTGAGGTGTTTTAAGCTTTTTTCTCTAAAAGAGAGAAAAAGTAAAAAGAGAAAAAAAATGGGGGGGTGGTTGCTCAGGTTCACCCTGTGTTTTGCACCAGTCTACCTTAACAAGGTGACACACAAAGCCAAACAACACGACTGATATACACTAGTGTGCAAAAGTTCCCAAATTTCATTCTGCAGCAGGGCAATGATTGCAAGCAGTCAGGCAGAATCATAAAGAACTATCTTCCTTCAACAGATGGTCTGGCCCCCAGAGAACCCAGTTTTGAAAAGTCCCCCATTTTCACAACTTTGAACTCACCCAACCTGACGGAGACTGCTAGGTCTAATTTATTAAAGGTTCACTGAATGTTTACTGAACGTTTACTCGGATTTGGTTCCAAACTAATTGACACCGTGTCAAAGAAGTCGTCGGTGAGTCTGCATTTTGTTAAAACAGATTACCAAAAAGTGGAGTTTAAACTTTGCACCAGCAGTTTGCGTATCACAGCTCAAAAACCAACATGGCATCTAAACATCATATCATCTAAAAACTGTGGGCTAACTTGTCTGCGTCAACTTTCGTTTTTTAACACTTGAGGCTTTAAGTGTATATTTCAGCTCGGAGTCTGTTGTTATCATTTCAGTATTAAATAATTAGGTTAAAATGATTTAATATGCGGTAAATACTAGCTTTTGTGGTTATTTATAATTCATTGAGGCTAAGGAGGCTACTAGGTAGACTGCAGTCAGTGCACTGATGCTGATATAGTTTATCTAGAGATAACGGGCAGATTGTTATGGTGGTTGAAAAGCACCATAACATTGATAACATTAGCCACCATTATATCTACTGGTGATACCAGACTAAGTGGCTACAGCTGCAAAACACCTGAGTGAATTGAATTGAGCAACAATTTTATTTTGGTTTATCAGTTAAACTTTTCACTAGTAAAAAGGAAAAAATAAAATAAAAAAATTCCTCTTTTTAGAAGATACGTTGTTCCACTTTAATGGATTAATTCACTATTAAAATTGTTGGCCAATAAATTCCTGTTGAGATCAACTAATCAATTAATCTTTTCAGATAAATTTCAGAGCCAAAAAGAGAGCGCGATCCAGCCATCAATAAAATCCAACGACTCTGTGTCCAAGTATGTACTGTAACGCAGTTTCATGTTATTTCCTTGTTTGACACTGTACTGTGTTAGATTTAGAATTCAGAAACCAGACTTGTTACAATACTGAAGTCAGATTCTGATATTGTGAAAACACTGCGAAGCGTGTTCTTACAGCTCAACACTGACAGTTAAATACTCATGTCAGATCCAGAGAGGTTACAGGACAAAGGCCCAGTCTGCAACGAGTACAGCGCTATACATGCACCTGCCGTACATACCTGTGCCGGCCCAGTACAGGCACCAGTGCAGGATTTGTGTAATGGAAGAACTCAAACATATAAATATATATTCATGACCCAGATACAAACTCCCTGTGCTCTTATCTCCATGTTCTCAGGTCTCATATAAGCAGTCCTGCAGGGCGCCAGGCTGCTGTCAATCATTAACAAATGCAGTCATCCGGGGTAAACTTTGCTCCTGCTACTGTAGCTGACAACATGGCAGATGGCAGACCTATGGAGGGCCTAGTCACTTTCACTCCAGTGTGTAGGTAAAAAGGTGCCACGGGTACTAAAATGTCTGAATTATTTCTTACTGAGAGAAAGTATGAGACTCCTGCAAGCTCTGTGACAGACGTATGACAGGGGTGTTTTTAATATTTCCTTTTGAACCTCTCATGCCTTTTATATTTTTGTCTAGGAGCCCTTTTGATCCCAGCAAAACTAAACCACAGAACACCTTTAATAAACACCAAGCTTAGAGACAAAAACCCAACAGCAGCCCCCTCCAGTTAGTGTAATTTTGCCTTTGAGTTGCTGGAGTCCGGTATTAACACTCCCTGGGGTTAGGGGTTACATTACCTGTATAGTTCAATGAGTAAACATGAAATAAAAACAACACCCAGCCTTCCAGTGTGAAGGTTTCTATCCCTACTTGAGCTGTTCATGTTAATAATGCTTGTTGCGTTGGCGGATGAATACTGCCATGAAAAGACACATCATTTTAAAATAGTTGCCAATTATGCGCATGTCTGATACAAAAACATAATAATGTATATTTACAGGGTTTTATCTGTTTTACACTTATTTTAAATGCTATCTGATGTGAAAATCAGTTGATTGTTAATTTACAAGTCAAAATGGTTGGAGTGTCAAATGATAGTAAATAGTGTCAAGTGCTGTACTAAAGTTACTCCATCAGTGTAAATGATTATTTGATTAATCAATTGAAAGAAAAATTAACATGCAAAAAGTTAGATCATCTATCAATCCTTTAGGTCATTTTTCAAGCAAAAATTCAAAAACGCGAGAAAAACAAACAAACAAAAAAAACAAACCCTGGTTCCAGCTTCTCAAATGTGAATATATGATGGTTTTTGTTGGTCTTCTATCATTGTCAATTGAAAAGCTTTGGGTTTTGGACTGTTGGTCAAAGAAAACAGGACATTTTAAGACATCCCCTTGGGTTTTAGGAAACTGTGATTTTTCACTACTTTATAATTGAGACAATTAAATTATCAATGGCGAAATTAATCAGCTGATTAATCAATGACGAAAAGTAGTTGCAGCCTCAGTTGAATGATGAAAGTGTCAAATGTTAAAGTTGCTGTGTCATGTAGCAACTAATGATTATTTTCATTGATTGATTGTTTTGCACCAAAATTTCCAAGAACTTCTTTTGTCTTAATAGTTAAAAAAAATCTGTTATCCTCACACTGGAGATGCTGAAACCTACAGATGTTTGACATTTTTATTTAATAAACTGCTGAAAACGCTAAATTGGCTGTTGATAAAGTTGTTCACCGTCTGTCCATCAACAAATCGATCAATGGACTAATAGAATTGTTTCAGCCTGAATGTTTTGTTTTTTTTAATGTATTTCAACATGGTTGAACGCAAGTGGCAGTAAAGTTCCTGAAGAGATGGATTTGTTTTAATGCGAAATATGAAATATAATTTGTGCCAGGGATGAGGAAATAACTTCACAATCTGTAGGTCCAAAGAAACTGACTGAAACCTGAAGGCTTAAACATTTTATCTTCTCTACTTTCTCTACCATCAAGACAAACATTTTCTCTCACTTTGCCACATTTTGTGTTATTTTAATATTGTACATGAAAATATATTTCATTTTCTTTCATTCTAAAACATCAACAACCGCGGTGGCAGTGCAGCGTTGTTTGGCGCTAGCTGGACAGACCCTCGCATAACTGACAGGTCACAGGTTTGAACCCCGTGACAGCTGATGTGTCATGTCAAAGTTTCCTTGAGTAAGACGCTGCTTAGAGAGCATCAGCACAAAGTCTGAAACGTAAAGTCTGCCCTCTGAGGCAGCAGCGGCAGGGATGGTCACCTGGGATGGTTCAGACAAAGACAGCCTTCACAAGTCCAGGTGAGCCCACTAGGACGCTCACAGGAGTCACATAGCAGGAATTCCTCCAGCTGTGAGCACCACGGAATCAAACTCAGCACAACACAGCACAACACAGGAGGTACCTGTCTTTCACTTCAGCTCACTCACCACCATCTGCTGCAGAGTTTTCCTAACACAACAGCCAAGTCAGGCATTGGTCAACATGTGTACATGTTTGTGTGGTGTCAGAGGAAGATGTGTCTCAGTCGGCACATGCCAATCTTCACTGCCATGAGTTGGATTAGGGTTGGTTTCGTTTACATTTGATCTATTAGGACAAGCATTGCAGCAGAGTAGATGGAAGCTCAGCAGGCCCAAACTTCACTTCACTTCTCTTCAGCAATCTTAAAGTGGAAAAGGGGATTCTTAGCAAATCCTGGGTTCTTTGACATTTTGCATCAGTTTCAACTCAGAACTGGTTTGATCCCCAGCCACAGACTGAAATCCACGTTCTCGAATGCCAAGATTTGCTCTACTACAAAGCATTCTTCCACGAGATATCGTAAGGATAAAATGTACTCATTCCACCACTGAACTTTCCATTCTCCTCTCAGCCAGTAAAAACACTCGTCTTCTGTTACCATCCCAGGCCATTTTAAGTCTACCTTTCCATCTGTCTCACACACACATGACAGGTTGGCCGGCTGGTAGTAGCAACAGCCCTTTACAGCAAAGGCTAACTTTAACACTCCGTGCTCCTGTGCGACCAACTATGTGCTCCCCCACAACACCCGTACATAAAAAACAGTCACTCACTTAATCAGGTTTCCGCTCCCTGTTAGGCACCAACAGTAGCAGACGACAGTCATGAACGTCGCTGGGTGAGCTGATTTGAGCCAAACATGTGGACAACAGAAGTTTAGCAGACCCACGCTCTTCTTGAGGCTTGTTTGTAGCGAGTGGTGCTGGAAAAATGTAAAGAGACACCTAGTAGATCAGGTTTCTCCCAAGGGGAGGACGTGGAGGGGAGGGAAGACAAGGCAGCATGTCGGTGGGCTTCATTGGCCAAACAGAGCCCAGAACAACCCGCCGATAGAGGCCAGGGGCGGGCTGTGCAGCATTGTACATCTCTCTTTTTTCTATTTTTTGCTCCTCTCTTTTTTAAAGCCTGCTGCCCAGGGAGGTTTAGAGGCAGATCAGTCCTCCTACACAAGGTGGACTTGAGCCTGAGATGCGAGACGTGAGAGGAACCTAATTCTGGTTGAAAATGCCGACAACATGTTCAGCCACAGGAGGATTTGCTCAAATTAGCCCAGGTTGCTGCTGAAATCAGTTGTGTTCTCCAACAGGCTGTGTTTGTCATGTTTTCCCCGTGTATGACACAGCATCCGTGATACGAGGGGGTCGATTCAGAAACGTCACGACTGCTAACATCAGTCTGGAAGGAGAAGTGAGCACCTACAGCAGAGCTGGGAAGAACACGAGGACCTGACTTTTACTTCAAGTGGACTTCAAATTTAACTTGGTACTTTTTGGTACGTTTACCAGCCAGACTTAAAATTTTGTGGTGAAATTGTCCTTTTCCTCTGTCGACAACTGTTGAATAGCAGTTCTTACTTAGATGTATTTGTTTCCATCTTTTGTTAAGGGAAAAGCAAAAACAAGTTTGGTATGCTTTGACTGGGGCTGTTCTTTCAGCAATATAATACTGTGCTTCTTTAACGTTGGGGGATAAGAGATGGATTCAGAAAAATAAATGCTGGCTCTTTGTGTGAAATTGTTGGGAGTTCTCATTCAGTTAAGTTCTGTACCAAAACCCTAAGAAAGACTCTGAAAAACACTGGCTGCATATTAGTTATAATTTACCATCATCAGCATGAGGCCAAAAGTAGGCTTTTAAGAGGGAGACTTTCAAGAGACCACTACAGCGTGCAAGCTGAAATTCACGTGACCAAAATAAGTATCTGAGCTAGCACGACTGCTAAACAGCTAATCTGCAAGCACGTTTACTGCCGGCTGACCACTATTGACTGTGACACTTATTACAAAGTTATCTTGTAGACCACACTGGCTGTGGGGTTGACCATGTTGTTTTCTGAGTTTTTATTTTAAACATGTTACAGTACGAACTGCACTAATTACTCAATCAATCGATTAGTCAATAGAGAAAAAATTAATCAGCAACTATTTAATAATCAAATAACCACGTTTAGTCATTTTTAATAAAGAATGCCAAACTTCTTCGCCAAACTGAATATCCATGGGTTCTGGACTATTGGTCGGACAAAAATAAAAAAACCTTTGAAGATGTCACTTTGAGCTGTGGGATTTTGGAATGGCCTTTTTTTTTTTTTTAAATAAACAATTTTCTGACATTTAATATACAAACAACTAATTAATTAATTGAGAAAATAATGGATCCTGAAAATAACTGTTTGTTGAAGCCCTAGTTAAAACTGATACATTTAAGTAAGAACCAATAATTGAAAACTACATTTGGTGTCTTCTTACAACAGTGGCATTGTCCTCCTCATTATCTGAAATTTCTCCGGACAGATTTACGGAACAGAGCTGGTGCAAATTTGTAAGCAACAGACTGACACATTAAAGAATTTGAAGGAAAGGTTTTATCATAATGGAACTGTGACTGAAATGAAGGGAGCCTTAAATGGGGTTTTCAAAATCTGATTAACTAGAAGTGTTTGCATGAATATTTATGAAGGGTATAATGTCATATTTTGGAAGGAGTTGGGCTTCCTACAGCTCTTATTTCACTTTGTTTCTCTCATAACGATTGTTTTTACGTTTGAAAATGTCTGCACTGATTATTCAAATCAATGACATGGTAGTGCTTTATGAAAACTAAATATAGGTGAAGAATTAATGAATATGGCAGGTTGATTAAAAGTTTTACCAAATTTTTTCTTTTGTTCTAGGATTGAATCTAACACAATGCAAGATTTTTGCTTCTGGTAATATCATCTTCACATCATGATATGTAATTTGAAATTTGTCAATGCTGCTGATTTGCATGTGACGAGAGGAGAAAGGGAATAAAAGGGTGGGATGGACAAATTCCCTAACAGAGAAGCAGCTGAGTTTGTTAATGTTCAGCTGTTGCCTGACAGGAACCATCTCTTTCCCCTCCCCTTCTTCCTTCTTTCCTCCTTCTGCCACAGAACATTAAAGGACTCCTTATTCTTCCTCCAGGTTTCCCCCCAGCTTCGTCCCTACTCTTCACCTCTCTCACTCTCTTTGCATTCCTCCCTCGTTCTACGTCCTTAAGCGAACATCTCTGTGGAAACCATTCACGAAGCCTCAACTATGTAGCGAACTGTAACAGGTATGTAAATTAATTTATAATTCCTAGTGTGTATTTATTTAATATCACGGTAGTATCTTTTCATACTGTGTAACATACAGGGTCAATTCATTCAAGCACTGAAGTTTTTGTTTCTATGCCAACTCTGGTGGTAACCAAGGAGCTTGCTTGCAATTTTTCCTGCCCTCTTCTTATGAATGTTTATTACTTTGGAGAAAACTTTTCAACTCCTTGGGGTCTACCGACACCATGTGTAGATAATGCTTCCAATTTCCACTCTGTTTTTCAGATTCTTTGGCTTGTTATTTAACGTTTATTGATTCGGGAGATTGGCTAAGTGTCCATGTTTTTTGTTTTTTGCTTCACATTCACAAAGTTGTACACAGACCCACCTGGGAGTTGTGTAGTGCAATCTCTGTTCTTTTCTGGAAGATTAAGGGCCTTGCTCAAGGGCAGTCTGCCAGTAGTAGTTGAGGGAGACGAGAACAGCATTGTTCTTATAACCTTTTTTCAGATTTTCTCTTACACTGCAGGATTAAACAAATAACCTCCAGTTTTATACTCAGCAGAGGTTCAGTAGTATATGTATTTGTCCAGTACATGTATTTGGTTTGGTAATAAACTTTCATTGTTTCTGTACTCCCTGTAACCAAAACCTTGCTGTCAAATTATCCCTCTTCTGTCTGGTTACATTTATGTCTGAGCATGTGCAGCATTATAGAAACTCTTCAGTGCAAGTCAGCTAAGGAAAACTGACATTTGGACAGTTGTCTTTTGACTAAACCTTGCTCGTCGAGTTAGCCCCTGGATATGTAGCTCATATACTGTAACAAATGTTGCATATGTCGCGGTATGGCTAACAAAAGTAAGAAACCGGAGCCGGAAGAGTCTCGAATATCAATAACATCTATTGTTAGGGAGCGTTGTCGTTTTCCAGTGAGATACACCGACACTGGAAAAGAGTGATGCATCAGATGAAAACTTTGTGTCAACATTGTTCAAGCAAAGTGACGCATATTTCAGGAAAGAAAACCAAACACGCTAAACCATATGCAACTACATAAACAATGGGTCTATAACAGTGCTTGCAATTATGTTCCTTCACATGTACGTTTTGTGTTAGTATGCTTTGCTTTCCACTTACAAGCACACACGTTTGAGTGCCATCATTTCTACAGTAAGATTTATGGCCAATGAGCCAACACATGTTTACATTTTTCAAAAATAAATGACATAAATGGTCTCCCGGCATTTCCTTAGTTTTCCCTGCTGTACTGAAATTGTACCGAAATCAGGGTCCTTACCGAGCTAAAACTGAAAGGTTTACTGTGTGAAAAATTACAGAGCACATGTTGGGGGGTATTTGTCAAAAACGACTCCCCTCAGAGTGAGCAGACAGTTAATGGGAAAATGTAGGCTCCACCTCTCAACTAATCAGGTAAAAGTACTCTGGAGTCAATGTACTGCACTTTCAGACGGCAGAAACACACTCCTCCCAAACCTCTGAGGGCTGTTCTTTTTAATTATATACTTGTTGGATATTATAAACAGGTTATTAGTTTCAGATAAAAACACCAAATCCAATGGTATTAGCACACAGGGCATTGACTGGCATGTTCTTGCATGTTCGCTACACTTACACATGATGTCAGAGTCCCTCGGATTGACTGTACTGCAAGATCACAGATGTTTTCCAATAAATGTTCATAGTTCTAGAGCTTAATCTGATCTGTTATGTAGTATCAGGCTCCCAGGGTTTGAATGAGGGAGCCTGAAGTAACAATATACCTTGAAGCCAGGCATAACATGCTGCTATAAGGCTCTGTTTTGGGATTTGTTCATGTGAAAATCTGAGATCTGGATTTTTAGTCTAGGTGGAGGTACACACTGGGCCATAAATTTTAGATACAGTATTTTATTATCCTGATATTGTAAATCATTGTAAAAAAAAAAAAATTATCAATGAGATAGGTCACTATCTGTTGGACCAGGGGTGTGGCTTTGGGTATGAATTGACATTGACCTGGTCTATCGTGAAAATTCCTGACAGCGTGCGTCATCCTTTCTGCCCCGGGGATCCCCTTGAGGAAACTGCGCCCTCCTCGTCTTCCTCTAAACGTCCAGGAATGAGCTGCACTGCCAACGATGGGATTTATGTAATCCACCATGCTTTATCAAGACCCTGCTTGTCATTTCTGGCTGCAGTGTGACCTGTGACAGTGACTAACCCAGGAGGAGGAAGAGGAGGAGGATGATGAAGAAGGGGGGAAAAAATATGCAATTTGTGCATCTTGTGCGTGCTTTTGCAGTCTGCTACACCGAGAGCACTAAGGATACAGCTGTCCAGATATACACCCACCTCTGCTGCTGCTGTGTACATGTGTAGCTCAAGGCGGGAGGTAAACGCTGAGAGATTATAGAAATAAAGAGGACGAAGCACCGCAAAGCAGCTCCCTCCATTAGAAAGAAAGAAAAAAAAGGAAATATAAAAATATGGATCCCAACAAGTAAAGGTCAAATGAAGGACATACAGAATGTTTGTTTTTGTTCAGTTGTGGACTGACAATACAAAAGAAGAGGAATTCTATCCCAAGGGCCACATTCTTATAAATGAAAACATCCTTTACATGTATTAAAAAATGAAAAAGAAAGCAAGAAAACAGGAAATTCTTTTTCAAGAACAGCAGAAGTTGAGCTTTCTAAAGTGTTGTAAAAATAAAAGATACCTGTTGTATCACCCATTCTTTCAACCCTGAAAAATCATGCAGCAAAAATACACACAGCAAGATAACAGGAATTTCAACTTCAAACAACTGGGAGACATGTCTAGGGAGTATCTAAAGAAAGAAAAACCCTTAAGACTGGTAAACAATAATGTACAATTCAAAATGGTACACAGAGGCAGCAAATACAAATTTAATAATTTGCAGAAAAAAGTATAGTATAGATTTACTATACTGAATTCTGGTGTAAAACATTCCCAAACGGGATGAGCCTTGGTGCGGCCTCAGAGACTGCCAACCAGTAAATAAAATACAGCACTGCCCCATAACCATCTCCCTGGCAGTTATATAATGCTGAGAGATTAGAGGTAGAAGAGCCTGCTTGTAATAGACACAACATAAGGCCGTCATTGTGCGGCATACCTGAAGGCCACGTATGCATTGTGGTTGTTATGAAGTCGGCCCTGTCGATCTACAATGGCTCATTTCATTTATTAATTCAATCTTACTGGTTAGTGGTTTAACAAGGGGCTTTTCCCGCTCCTCACAGAGAGTCTACTGTTTATCTGTGGCTTAAAGTTCACAACAGACAAGTGGAAGAGGCAAACTTAATCCTTGTTTTTCCACTTGGTTTATGTGGACATATATGGGAGAGGAAGGAGGCTCAGAAGTTAGCATACTCGTCTTGTCTTGTGACCAGATGGAAGGTATCCTGATCCGCTCCTGCTTCTTTACAAACTACAGGCTAAGGTATGCTTGCATTTCGGCAGCTGAGGATGAACAAAGGGACACAAAAGCACCTTCATTCTACATGCGCTTATAGACGTCAATAGTATAATTCCTTACATACTACCCTTCATGGTGGTGCTGCCTGCAACTAGTAAAAATACATGCTTCATTGGTTTTTCTTCAAGAGAAAGGACCTCAGTACCCTGTTTTTGAGTTGTTTCATTTGTTTCCATCCGTAATATCTCACAACCTGCGTGCTAAAGCTTTTTCTGCTCACTTATGACCATTAGACAGTTTCTAAATCCTCATAATCCTGCACTCACTTAACTTTTCAGAGTGACTCCTTTACTGCAACCACTGCTGTTGTTCTGTTGGGACAGATCACCATTTTGGGAAACGAGTAAATTTTCTTTCTTTCTGAAAGAAAGTGATCGAGAAACATACACAGTAAATCTAAAGGAATATTTTTAAAAATGTCTTTTTTTAACAATTACAGCATGTAACGCTTTCACATTTTTGTTTATTTGCTGATTAAACCGATGTGACACAACGTGTTCATCTGTGAGCTTCAGAGGTACTGGTAGGTGCATTTTCTTTTCTTTAGATAGAGCCATACTAGCCGTTTTCCCCTGCTTCCAATCGTTATGCTAAGCTACACTAATGAAACCCAGCTGCATACACACAGACATGACATGACGTGACGTAACAGCGATGTCTATCTTCAACTGTCCTAAAAGAAGCAGATAAGCATACTTCCCCAAAGTGTTGAACTTTTCCTACTACTATTCCTTTAAGATGAAATAAAATAATAGTTCAGTGCTGCAGGATTGTGACCACATTTAAGTATATCAAATGCCTTTCTGTTTTTAGTGGATGTCAGCTGACATTAAGGCCCAGTCACTGCAGATAACATCCATATTTAGTAATATTAAGCAAAAATGTAGCTAAAACTAGCATATTAATCTCATCACCGACAACAACCCTCTTCTCACACCAAGTTTACACGGCTGGAGAAATGTCATAAAATGCAATCTGAGTTGTTGGAATGTCCCCCAGTAATTAAACACGCACATTGGACAGCTGCGATAACTTGCAAACGCTTGCCAAATGTATAAAGGCAGTGATTAGGGCTCAATGTTGTACGTCAATACTTCTTTGGTAACACAATGTGTCCGTAGCACTGGGCACTGCTATTGTAAAGTACTATAAACTGTCATTAAATATCTGTTCAGACTGCATCTGGTGTACTTATTTTTTGATCCAGTTTGCTGATGTAAATCAAAATTAAGCCAGTTTCAGGATGTTTTTGTAACATTCTTGTATGGCTACTTGTGTTTGGACAACATCTAATATTTTCTATTTTAACATCTTTTTGTTTTGGTTTTGTAGAAATACATGTTCATATTTCTCAAAGTAAAATATCAAAATTCTCGTTTTTGATATCGGTAGTAACACTCAGGCCCCATATCAGCACTAGTTTTGAAAATTTTTTCAAACGATACCCAGCCACAGAATAGCGCTGATACTTGATCATACCAAAAATTCCTCCACGATCGTCAAATACAGTCTAGGCACCAAGCTGCAGATTCCAGCAACCAAAACCCTGATGATCGTGTAGATTCATGGAAACACAACTTCAAAGTTCACATCCACTGAGCCACCACACCGCCTGTGCATACCGAGGCTTGGCACCACTCTCAAACCGAACTGCACATCAGTGATGCGCCGAATCCATGACTGTAAGAAGTCGTTATCGGCACCACGTTTTGTTTCATAATGTTAAGTGTGTCTCCGCAGGAACAGAATACAGTACAGAAGCAGCAGACGGAGAATAACACCTAGCAGTGAAATCTGTCATCGACTGTGTTTCTAATTCAGGAGAGCCCAACTGCGTTGTAACTACACTGCCCCCTGAAGTGACTGTTCGGTGCTAAAAGCAGACCTCCAGTGGACCTGCTGGAGCTGCGGTCAGGAGCGGCAGACTGATTGTACAGGGGAGGTGAGAAATGTGCGGAGCCGTGCGAATGTGAAATGAAAGTGTGAAACTGAAGTAGCGAGGTGTTGAAAAAGATGAATGTGTGCCGGCTCAGCCACAAATAAATACAGTACAACCATTAAAAATAAACTACAACAAGAAGTGACAGCACATTCTGTCAGTTGTTTTACACACATGGTAATTATTGCCAGTAAACTCGAACAATTACGCAACTTAACTGTTAGTTACCTACATTAGACAATATTGTATTATGTAAAACTGCTTTATTCGTCCCTATGGGGCTGTCGCTTTATAAAAAAAAAAAAATCACATTCGAACAAATGAGAACTGGCTCGACTCACAGGTTAAGCCTGGTTCCAGATCACTGAATCACAATCCACATCTATCATTTGCTCAGAGATTTAGAGGAAATGAAGTGGCAATTCAGTCCGACTATCAGGCTGAGAACAGGTGACTTCAGATTTGTGCTGTAGTGGTAAGTAATAGTTTACCCAGAGGGCAACAGGGCAGCATTACATCAGACTGAGTGCTTTTTACCGACATCGTTGGCTGGAGACCAAAGTATGGCCTGCCTTGCTCATACACAGTAAACTCTGAATTCCATCAGATCATTACAGAGCCAATATTCATTTTGACAGCCCTAATGTGCCAGATTTGATTAAAATAAAATTGTACACTGGCAGTCTTTGGAAATGTGGAGCAACAGAAGATAAAATAAAAGTAAAGCAAAGTAAAGCGAAAATAATTTATAGACCAAAAGTGGGTCTGGTTTGGAAATACCCTGCCCTGAAAAAAAATTACATATTCTCTGCAAAAAAAAAAAAAAAAACCCACAGTCATCAAGTCATTATATGAATTTTTAAACAAATCACCGATGCAATTAAAAGAAAGTGTGATGTGGGGTTTTTTTACTGCCTCTACTTTAAAAAACAGGAGAAACAGAAAAGAGCTAACATATAAAAATAGGGCTGCAACCAAGGCTTATTTTCATCATCAATTAACCTGCAGATTATTTTCTCATTTAAACGACTAATTGTTTAGTCTATAAAATGTCACGAAACCTAGAGAAATGCTCGTCATAGTTTCCAAGAGCCTAAAGTGAAGCCTTCTAAGGCTTTGTTTTGTCCAACCCTCAATAACGATCTAAAAGATATTTGATTTACTATCGTATTTGGCCAGAAATAGTATCAAATCAGACTGTAGTAGTCCATGTAGATTTCCTGCTCTATTTCCAGAGATAGGGAAATTAAACATCGTGCTTTCTGGGCACCATAGTTTTGCCTTCCCTCGAGACAAGGCTGATGTTGTTTGGATAATTGATTCTTTATCAAACCGTGTGCACTTTTACTGATGATGTCTGCAGTTTATGGAACCAACAGTGAGCGTTTGTATGAGGCCGGAGGTAAGGTGGTCTGTTTACATAAGGGCAGCAAGCTTAAGTGGGACACGAACAGAGAAACACACACGTTTAAACCCTTAACCACAGCGAGAGCAGAGGGTCCCCTTCTGGTCCTGAATGTAAGTAAATGTCATGTACGAGGCAGCAGTGTGGACCCGCCACCTGAGACGAAACCATGAAGTGGTTTTCCATCAAACTCCGACAGGTGGTGGATCCGTCTGGTTTCTGTCTGGCGGCATTCCAGCCCTAACCACCAAACCACACCACGGCACTGCTGTATTTGCACAAGGGAAACGTGATGGGGTGTCTCGGTGTGTGTTACAGCACTCAACTGCATACCAGGCATAGCCCAACTCACTTCGACCTGCATCAGGATACGCAAAATGATATGAAGTGTGACACGTGAATTCACTCCACTGCTTAGTAACACAGTGACGTTCCCTAACTAACAAGTCAGAGTCAGTATACAATCATGGCAAGTTGCTGCCAGATGAAACCAGGGCGTCACATGAGGATTGACAGGATAAAAAGAATAGAAAACACGTTCGACAGCACAAACTATGTTTTTAGCTTTTGCCATGTGAGATGCTGGGAAGCTTTACCTGATCATACCTCTCAAAATTATTCAAATTCAACAATCTGAGAGGAGAGAATGATTCATTTAATACAAACTGTATGCAGTGTGATTAAGGGGCACAATGAACACAAGTCAAAGAGGTTTGAGATCTTTAGGTCCAAAATTATCTAAAAGAAGGAAGAAAAAGCTGTATAGACCTTAAGAGGTTATTTATAAACATGGCGTGTTGGGTATATGGTATGAACCATTTAAAAATTGTCCCTGAACTTGAATCAGAAGATCAAAGACTCTGACATATTTTCTCCTACATCAGTGATACAGACAGACAGCAGTAGCGACCCGCCCTATGTGGCGATCACTATGATGATCTACCTGTCTAGGCACGTAGCTCACACACACACACACACACACACACACGCACGCGGAGTGGGCATAGAAACATCCACAGCACTCAGAGCAAGTCCAACCAGACTCTGGACTGAACAAGGCAGGAAAATAACTTAGTCAAGTTTAGCAGTTCAAGTCAAGATTTCCTGATGGCAGCTCTAGCAAGGGAGGAGGAGGCAGAAAGCAGACTACAAGAATCTCGGTGCGTGGTTTACATGTTAAAAGACAAGGTGGGGTAGAGGTGAAGCTAATGTTGAAAATCTGCAGCAGAATCTTGTCACCACGCAGCTTACCTGAAGAACAGAAGCATATGCAGAACATATGATATGCAACAAAAGGTCCACAGCTGTACTCAAACCGAGGACATCACAACCACATGGTCAACATCCTACACCCCTAGAACAACCCGGCGCCTCCAAACGTTGAAGGGACATTCAACATCATCAAGTCCTTAAGGAGGATAATACATTTTCATTTCTGTTACTCCAGGTGATTCAATATCGTGATTTTGGGAATGTATTTTTATGTGGTTGTTGAAGGATATATCTCAAAACTGACCCTATTGTACAGGCTCGTCTACACAGGAGCTGTTTCAGCCACATTTTTCGTCGCTGATCTCTCGGCCGTCTGAAGAAACAGACGCGCTTCTATTTCGGTACAACACTTTACACACTTAATCTCCCGTCTTCCGTCTGCGGCTACCTTGACTGTTCGTTGGGCTCTGCTTTCTGCTTTCCTCCACTCAGCTTGCTGTTTCACTTGCCGGAGCACACAGGTGATTCAGCAGTAGGGCTGTCACGTTTTATGTGAAATGCCTTCTGATCTGTTGCATGCCCTGTTGTGTTGTGGCCGGCTTATGAACTCTCAGGACTGCATCATAACAAGTGACGTCCGACCAAGTCGAAAATCAAAAGTTTATATTGTCATTCACGTTTGCAAATTTTTAGACAGTCTATCCAGTCTCTCATGCACTTGGTTGTACATGTGAAAAGCACCATAAATAGCTGTAACTAGCAACTAGAGAGAGAGAAGTTCAATCATTGGCTATTTCCTGCTGTTCTATTCACTGAAGGAAAAAGGAGAGAACTGACTGTTTGCTGACTATAAAATTCATGTGCTTTATTATAACTTTAGTTTTTCACTTAACTAAGTCAGTGGAGGCACCGAAAATAAACGCTACAATAAAAATAAATTCTGCAAGGTGGGTTGAGATTAGGCTATTGTAAATTGGTTGCATTCAAATGAACTGAAACAGATTTTGTGTTAGTTCTCATTTGTTTTAACTTGAACTTTTCGAAAATGTGACAACCCTATCTGACCGCACCAGCTGACTTTAATAGTAATAAATAGAGAAGTCAAAGGATAAAAAAACAGTTAAAACTGATGTACACTGGAGTAAGTTGCACCTCATGAAGCAGGCCTCCAGCCTTATCTGTGAAACACCCTTCTTATATGTGATCTCTTCGTAATAAACTGAATACGATCACTTTTGCAGGAACAAAGCAAGTGGATTTCAGCAGTTACCTAATGTGAGTGTTTGGCTTGCTTATCACCCTCACACGCTCAACCTCAACATTCACACACTTGCTTCCTTCTTACCCTTGAGCAGTGGCAAGGGCGTGAGCTCTATGGGTTTGCCCTGAGAGCGGAACTGGGACGAACTCTGCGACCGCTTCTGCTTGGCCTTCCTGACAGACTTCCGTGAAAATCCGTCCACTTTGTCCACAGATGGAGATGTGGTGGCTGCCGAGGACATAGCCCTGCTGGGAGAAACACACAGTGGGAGGAGAGCAGTTAACGCAATCTAATTAGGCACACGTTTAGAGTGCTCTCAGTTCAGTGAGGGCAGAATGATTAACCACAAATAGTGAAAAATTTGCAGAAATAAAACTGGAATTCGGCTGATTTGGATTTTTAAAGGCCAATATCAATTTTAAGATATCTTTGATATGTTTAACTGGAGATGGAGATAATATTCAATACCTACATGCCAGGTGGTATTTACGTAAAAAAAAAAAGGCAAGCATTGCATTTTTCCCTTGATTCGTATTAAAAGGAACCCCATTTTTAAAATGCCTTTTTAAGACCCTCTGAATGTATGGATGCATTATGAATTTAAAAAAAATCTATAAATTAACCAATTAAGTGTGAAATGATTAAATAAATGATCAAAACTCAATCCACTATCTCCAAGCGTTAATTCATCACTCTTATTTTCATAACCAAAGGGTTTTATTTTTAGTTTTTGTATGATATAATCTTTTATTTCAATATAACCTTTAGAAAAAGTCTGTTTTTATTTCATAATGCCATTTTTCACAATGAAAGTTTTATTTCATGACACATTTTATTTCATAATGTTACGTTTTACTTCATGTCATGACAATGGTGTTGTTACCAGTTACCAAACTCTCACTTCTCAGCCAAACATGAGCTTCAGTTTCAATAATTTGTGATATTATCTTACATTTTATTGGCTCATTTATACATAACCCCCCCCCCCCCCAAATCATGTCTTATTTATTTATTTAATTTCGAATTCTTTGGGGCTCCATAGGAATTCTAATTAAAAATTCTTTAAATTTAAAAAAAAAAAAAGAAATAACTTTTAAACTCCCAGAAGTCTGAATGACTGGTTTAATCTGTCATTAGTAGAACTGCACCCCAAGAAACTAGAGCAGTGTCGCTTCATCACCACAGACACATTTTTTAGCCATTATCATGCAGCTCAAAGCCCATAAGTTTATTCTTGGTAGCGAGCTCACGTAAGCAAAAGAAAAATGAACAAATAAAATGAAAAGGAAGCGAGCAAACAACATCCACGCCGACTTTTTTAGCCGTGCAGAAGGCTGCACCTTCCTGCAGCCTTTTATTAGTCTCACAACAAATCTGTGCAGCCAAAGCAGACAGCCTCATTTTCCTAGCATGGGAGACTATTTAGGTCTCAGCTGAGGCCTGGTTGCAGTGCACAAACACAGCGCCGCCCTACCTGCCAACAGACCATCACACACACACGCACGCGCACGCACGCACACACACCAAAAACACCGGCGTCTACCCACAACAATGGAGCTGGCTCTGCGGCTGCTAGCCGTCGCCACAGTGGGAGGAAGCTGAGGAAACATCCACTGCTGTGTGTTTGCTGCTGATTATGTGTAAAAAAAAAAAAAAAAAAAAGTCCAACAAACTGACTGGTAACAACAAAACACAAGCTGCAGCAGCAGTCACACTTTTCACTGCAAACTACTGACTGCTAAACTACCGTTGTGCACCACACCCATGAGGAAATGGCTGGAAAAATAAAAGTTAAGATTTCTTTGCAGCTGTCAGAGGGTATAAAGAACCACCTGGTGACAGGTCAGCTGAAACACAGAGTCTGGGGCTGACACACAAAATTGAGGCTTTTTTTTTTTTTTTTTTAAAATTTGAAAACTGCTATTCTCAGATGTTTAGCACTAGTAGGGCAAAGAATGTACTGTTTGGCCTGATGTTCACATGCTGATTTGACGATTAGAATGATTGGATACACCACTGCAAAAACAATCTCACTACAAGGGTCTTCTTCAGCAAAGTTTGCTCAGTTGTCATAGAATTGTGGATCTTGAAATTTTACTTTTTTTTCTGAGCACTTTAAAAGGACTTTAAGTCCCATGTTGCTTTAAAAGCAGAAGTTCAAAGTCCAAAGTCAATTAACACTGTTTGATAATACAACAGTGCTGAGATGCAAGTAAATTCTGGAAAAAACGGACAGGTAAGAGTGAATAATTGGAAGAATGAATGACAGCTAGCTAACCGCTACCTAACACCCAGTGGGTGATACGGGTGACACATAAACTAATGGCTTATTTATCAAGTTTAAAAGACCGGCTGGTCAACAGAAGGTAAAGTTAGGGGGGAGGGGAGGTGGATCTCTCTGCTGTCTGGCGGCAGTGTTTTGAAAGGGGAGCAAATGGATACACAGTTTTTTCGAGACACTGAGTTTTTAAGTGGTTTTATAAGGTGCCAAATACAATTTTATAGATCGCACGTGTGTGCGTCACCTCCACTGCTACAGCTCCATCCCAGGAGAAGTACTGTAACGCTGACATGTTAATAAACATAGTTTTGGTTTTAAGCCTTTTTTGTAAAATCATTATCCAGTAGTTTGTTTTTTTTAAATTTATTTAGGGCTATAACTAACAAATGATTTCAGTTTTGATTAATCTCCCAAATATTCTCCTGATTAATCATTTTGTTCACAAAATGTCATTAAAGTTAATGATTTTTTGTTGTTATCATGTTGCTGTACCTGTTTTTAAAAACATTTATACATATATAAATATTTTCTATGTATAACTTGTGATCTCTCAGTTTCTTGAGACTACTTTTTGATAATGTATCGTGAAGGTCATATTTCAAGAGTTATTCATGGCCCAGTTGACCATGAGGTCGATAGAATGTATTGATTTTTGCGCCTATATACACCTTGCCCTTGTTCATGTTGGTCATTTTTTTCAATCCATTTAAGTTTTGGGATCTTTAACACAGTGGGCAGGCACTCTGCTAGTAGCCTTGTGCTAGACATGTATAAATTTTGACCTGTTGATGACACCAGATGAAAGGTCAGTGATCATCAAGTAATTAGGATTCACCCAGTGGGGGGGCCATAAATGTCTTTGCAAAATTTCATGAAAATCGATCCAATATATCGATTATTTTATTTGATTAAGATATTTCACTTTAAACGAAAGTGCTGGGAAGATAGATCGACACTGCCCTCCCTAAATCTACACTGGTACATGACTATGAATGCTGGCATCTTTATCAACCTTCAAAATCAATCTCTGGAGTAAGGCTTATTTTACAGTTACATAACATACATTTCAACCTATCTATTTTCTTATAACGTGTCATTAGCTTTGCAAATTACATGTCTAGACTTCCACGTGACATAGGCAACAAAAACTGGAGACAGTGATGGCAGGAGAGGACAAATCCAGTCCACACTAACTCAGCTGGATGACATGAAGGCCTGAGAAGAAATGAATTAGAGCTCTGGCAAAAATCGTTATGTAATAAAACGTGAATGAGACGCTGCAGGCTACACTCTGCACTGGCTGCATCTCTGATTCCCTGTCAAAGTCACACAGACAGTCATACAGCATGTCCACCAGGCCTTGTATACGACAGAGGGGACAGAGCAAACAGACAACGAGAGGAGAGGCATCAGGACACACTCAGCCTTCGGTACAAACAAACAAACAAACACACACACACACCCCCACACCATCCTGCTGCCCGAGGATACGGACAGTACTGGATGACAGTGAAATCCATTTACACGCTAACTGAGGCTGCAAAGCTGATCGTCCAACATCGTATACAGTATACGACAGTTTTACAACTGATTCATGATTCCAGAGAAGCGGCATATGTGGTAAGAGACTGTCAGGGTGTTGATGCAATATGACTGTAAGTGGAAGAAGATAATAATCAAGACTGACAACTGTCATTAATAAGTTCCTAAAAAGTTTCAATTTCATAATTTCCTTGTTACAAAAAATATCCTGTTAATTTGATCTGAGTCAAATGCTTATTGTACCTAAAAAAAAAAATTAAAAAAAAAATAAAAACCACACAGAATCCAAACAAAGTTATCAGGACCTGGAAATGATCCTATCCTTCTACAAATTTCTAGACTCCTACACAGACCTTACTCAGGGTTTCCCCCGGGAAATTCTTTAAGTGCTCTAGTTTCCTAACTTACCTAAGTCATTTTTTTACTTTTTGCAGACATTGTACGATGCTGCTGATTAATTAGTGCTTAACAAAAACATATGTGATCCTGACTCATCTCGTCATCAATGTTTTTACTAGATGATGATTTAAACACTTGCCTCACTCAAATACATGACTTTTGCTGCAATAATGAGAGGCGCCCTTTATTTCAGGTGCAGCAGGTCACCTCCTCTATAAAACGCTGCAGGAACCCTTGCTTTTCAATTGCAACATGTCTAGCACTGAGACAATTAATTGGATACTTGATTGGTCAATTGACAGCTAATTAACCGTAGACAATTTGAATATTCAGTTAATCATTTAAGTTTAAGTAAGTCATTTTTCTGTCAATCATCAGTGATCATTAACTGACCAAATGTTGCAGCTCTGTGGTGGACCATTTGGTTGGAAAAGATGACAACTTAAAAGACACGGCTCTGGGAACTTTTGTCGCGTATTTTTCACAATTTTCTGACATTTTAATGACAATTAATCCATAGGTCTGAAAGCTAATAGACAGATTTATCAATTATGAAAATTACTGCTGTCTCAAAAATATAATTTAATATTAAATATACTTTACTAGATCTCAGGGGATACTTTTTCAGTTTGCTATCACTACGCCCTACAGATGCAGATTCCGATATGACAATACCAATTACAGGCAATGAGTCATCAGTCAACATTATGCATTGTCTTCGCTTTAATAACCACACAGCTGTTAATGATCCACCTGAGTGAAAACGCCTTCTTGTGGGCATCAGTATCGTCACCAGGGTGGGAAAATACCTCCAGCTGGGCCCTGATCTGTCTTGTTGGTGGCTGCTGAATTTAAATTCTCCAGCAGCCAATTTGGCAGGTAACTCGCTATTAATCTGAAAGCCCTGTTACGTTGGGTGGTAAAAATAAAACTGTGGCTGAATACAAAGCAGCAGAGAGATTATATAGTACATAAACAAAACCAAAAAAAAAACTTTTAAATGTAATGTCCTACTTGGCAGTTTTGCCTTTCAAACTTTGGCACTGGACTATTCAAATGTCATACAAAGTGATTCCTAGCAGCATCTCAGCCTTATTGCAAGCCTCAGTGTACAACAACAACAAAAAACTGCAAATTGACACCTCAACACCAATTCCGTGTGCTGCTGCTGAGCCTCACCAAGACTAGACACAAAGCACGCCAATGCCTCTGAAAATCACCTTCACTCTGAGATTAACTCCAGCTAATGGCTTAAAGCGGAACAGCTCTGACGTACACACTCTTTGCCACCTTTTGTTGATCAGGTTTTATTCCTGTAAACAGTTAAACCCCCAATTACAGGAGTTGTGGTGCTGATAAGGAGCAACCGCTGCCATTAAATATCCAAAAAAGTTTCACTCACAGGCAAAAGGGTTTTTTTGGGGGGGGGGGTTTTTTTCCCCAAACCATTTCTCCAATGTGAGGATTTTCTTCTTTATATCATTATAAAATGAATTATGGCTCCAAAAATTAGTTGACTGATCAATTGATCGACAATAAAACTGCAACTATTTAGATGATTGAATCATTTCTTAAGAAAAAATGTTGAATAATTGCATTTTCCAACTTCTCAAACATGAGGATCTGATGCTCTTCCTTGTCAATTGAATATCTTTGGATTTTGGACTGTTAGTCAGACAAAACAAGACCTGAAATGAAAATAACTTAGTTGCAGCCCTGCAATGGATAACTTCGGGGTTTGGACAGTTGGTCAGAAAAAACCAAGACATTTGAAAGGTGTCACCTTGGACTCTGGGAAATTATAACGGGCAATTAATCGATTTAGGAGAATGATCAGCAGATTAATAAATAATAAAAATAACTTAGTTGCAGCACTTTGATCATGTGATTTTGGGTAATATAAATAAAACTGACTTGACTTTAAACTAAGGAAGCTGTGTTTTAATTATAGTCCTCACATACTACATGCTTATGCAACTTTCAGTCTCTGCCAGGATGACTTAATACAGCAAATCTGCTTTTCTCAGCCCGGATCAAACCAACTCTGCTGCATTTTAGGAAGCTACTGTGAAGTTGCACATCTTGATTAGAAGCAAGGAAAAGATTCATAAGTAAACGACTCAGCTTCTGCCTGCTAAATCACCGGTGACAACAATGAATACTCAAAGAGCTATCAATGTTTTTATTCTTTCGCCACCAGTGAAAATGGACAAACTACAATCTGTCACCTTCAGCAAAATTTTTAAAAATGCTCCAACAGAGTTACTTCACTTACCTGTGCAAAGGGGCACTGGAATCCCCATGTACAACCATCAGTCCCTCACTTTCTATCGCTCTCCTTGACTAGCCGGCTAATGGCGAAAACATTCCAGTGCTACCACAACACACGAGGGACAGCAAGACTACGGCGGCTGGTCAGGCATATGGCACCCAACCGCCAGAGCCATTCCCCGCCTATGCCTCTTACATAAGAGACCAGATGACATCCAGGCTCTTGGAGGGTGGGATTAAAGAACAAGGAGAGAGGATAGAGGATAGAGGAGGGGGCACAGCTAGCAACAGGGCGAGCAACAGAAAGGGAGGAAGACGAGGGAGGGAGGAAAAAGGAGCGAAGGAGGGAGCTGCTGCTCCACAGGAAGTCAACACATAGGCAACGGCAAGGCAGAGCAAAAGGAGCTGAAGAGAGGGAACACAATGCACACACAAACATGTAGAGGAACACAAACAAGGGGGGGTAAAAAGGAGGCTGGCAGGGGGAAAGCTCGAGGATCTCGCCTGTGGTCCCAAAGTTAAAAGCCGTTAAAACCCCTGATATCTGCAAAAATCAAACATAACTAATTTTGACTCAACTTTAGGTGTGAATATTTCTTCCATCAATGCAATACCTCACCTAAACCCAGGCATGATCTTGAGGAATACAAATTTAATATGAACGTCACAGACAAACAGCTGGAGGGGAAATCGGTTCAGAAAATTGCATCACACTGAACCATAAAAATGCAGCTTTTGAAACCAGGACAAGACATTTAAGATACAGCACAACATCTCTGCTGATATTCCGTTTTATATCATGATGATTGTTATATCTATAGCTGACAAGACATTTGGAGGACTCAATAAATGAAAATATAAAAAGAATATCCCTAAATCTTGACATTATTGGGGCTAAAACTAACTATTTTTATATTCACTTAAATCAAGATTATTTTCTTGATTCATCCACCAAACATTTGGTGTATAAATGTTAACAGATAGTAAAAAAAAAAAAAAATGTTGGCCCTCAGTGACGACTTTAGATGTCTTACATCCAGACAAAAGTCCACAATTCAAAGATTTTCAGTTTACTATCAAACACGACAAAGAGCAGGGAGAAATGATGATCAACTAATATTAACTGCTCAATTGTTTCAGCTCTACACTCAGTAGCCACTTTGTTAGGTATACCTGTACAAGCTAATGCGATCCAATACCATTGTCCTGCTATAAATTCTAATTTTTGATGCCTATAATGTTTGTTTTTTTTGACACTGTCATGGAGGTGTTAATTCAATTATATGATTTGACACCGAGGTCATAGTAAGTGATGGTGTTGTATTGGACTGCACTATATTCAGAGGTGTTTAAAAAAAATCTACCTTCCACATGAATTTAGAATAGGGAGGACAAATGTGAGAAGCACCTCTCAATTTAAAGCAGTACAGTACAACAACCCCTTTAACTACAACCTCAGTAATAAACATATAATTAAATGTATACATTACCCACAGTGTCTACAAAAACTCAACATTATAACATTTGTGTGGTGTGGCCACTGACTGCATATATAATTGTTTTGAATATAAACTGATGCATACTCAAAAGATTAATATTCAACGGCTCTGTTAACAGCCTGTGGTTTGCATTTACACAGGGGAGCTACAAAGCATCACCCATAATGACTTAACACAAGAAACTAAAAACCAGGGCAGAAACTAACGATTGTTTGATATGTTGATTTGTTTCCCAATTAATCGATTGTTTGATTTTAAAATGTCAGAAAAGAGTTAAGAAAGGCAATCTACTTACAGTTTTCTACACCCCAAGATGACATCTTCACATCTTGTTATGCCCAACCAACTATCCAAAACTATTAAGTTTGTATTTTTAATATTTAGTTCGCTATTGAAAGACAAAAAAAAAAAAAAAAGGAAATATGCCAATATTTGAAAAGCTGGATGCAGAGAACTTATGGCATATGTGCTTAAAGAAATGACTGAGATGACAACCTGATTATCATCTCAAATTGTTGCAGAATAATTATATACTGTATAATTTTATATCTATCTATATCTACATCTCCATACATCTACATTTATATATATATATATATATCTTTATCTATATATAGATATATAGATATGTATATAAAATATTTAACATCTGTATTCACATCCTAGGGTTTACAATTACTGAGGAGAGCTACAAAGCTAAACATAAGAAACTACAAGTCCTTAAAATCATGTTACAAGTTTAAACCAAAAACTGCCGTTACTGACTCCAGGAGCCAAAACCAAGAGAGGTCCGTGCCAATCATAGCAAGAAATTATTTATGCATAACAAAGAGGGCAGGCTTTTTGTTTTTGTTTTGTTTTTTTTCTTTACACATCAATTTCCTAGAGGTAAAGATTAACGGATAAGCGGCCCCACCACTAGTTATATCAGGATGAATCCCAGTTCACTTTTGACTGAATGCTATAATGTGACAGCATGTCTAATTGGGGTGATTCATTCATGGGATAATTCCACTGTTCCCAGTTAAGGACAAATGAACTCAGCAACTTTTAATCACACACAGACACACACACACACACACACACACACACACACACACCAATACAGAGCTGATAAGGAGGTGGCAGTTACTACCCCAGTCTCACCATAAACACGGGAGACTTTGGATGTTAAGCTATCTCAGTTGGGTCTGAACCTGCCCTCAACCTGGCGTGACATTCAGGAACCATGAGGATGAGCCAGCGTGACAGCACCAAAACCAGGAGTACACCTTCTCAAATGCCACACCTGGCCTCTGGCATGCTGCTGTCATTCACACAGCACTTTCATTCTCTGGCAGAGGCCAGGTGAAAATAAGACTAAAAGTCTGAGCTAAGAGAAGAAGCCAGTCTGACCTGCACATACCATCAGCCCTTAACTTTATCTTTCTGTATTCGCCTCTCACTCATCACTGTGTTTCTACCTCTCATCATCCATGTCACTACAGTGTCGTTATAGCCGATGATGGCTGTACACACACACACCCCTCCGCAGATCTTGGAACAATGTTGGCCTATACATAAAAACCATGACAGTCCTGTGGCATATTTAGAGACAGGCGTTTTGTCAGACAAAGTATCTTAGTGCATAGCCAGTCAAAGTTCATATCGGATCACCACCACACATTTGACAGTTGGCTTCACTTGACAGGCAAGCTAAACTTGTCTCAGGCCAGATTCACAAAGGCTTTTTTCAACCCGTAAGGATTAAACATCAGCATTTACTTTTAAGCAAACCTGCCCGTGACCGTCCTGACATCAGCTCTGCCTGGAAAGATCAGCCACTAAGCCAGCACCTAAGCCAAACGGCATAATAAAGATTATATCCATTTTCAATGCAATTTGATTAACGTATTTACTTTTACCGGCTATGGCAGCAAAGTAGGCCATCAGCTGCATGAGGTCAAAAATCAAGCCTTTTAGGAGAGCTGGCGTTAGCTTGGCCATGTTGGGCCTGGCAGCAGCAGAATATTCAAAACTTGACAGCGCGATAACCCTCACTTACGTTAGCTAGCTAGCAACGTTAGCTTCCCGATTAACCGTTACAAAGCGTCTGAATTGACCGCATGTGCAGTTAACTCGTTGTCTCGTCCGAGCACTCGAAACACTTCAATACAGTCACCGTGGAGACAATGCAGCCTTTTACCAAAGCCGCCAAGCTTTATTTCAGAAAACGGCGTTTTGGGTAGCTAGCTAACGTTAGTGCTACGGCTATCGCGGGTTAGCTCAAGTTGAACATGTAGCCTTAGCTTGTTAGCCGCCACCAGCTCGCATTCTGTGCAAAGGAAACACAAGAAGCTGATAAAAACACAGTGAATGGATCAAATCTAAATTTACATGTGTGCTAATGAGATAACGTTACCTGGGCGGGCTTGGGCGATCACCCATCGTCCCAGATGTAAATAACAGGGGCAGTGCTAATGCTGCTACCGTTAGCTAGCGCTCACAGACTGACAGACCGACTGGGCTGGGAAACACACCGTCCCGAGTCCCGACCCGAGCCCGACAAGCTGCAGCCGACCGAGTGGCCGTTAGCTCTCCAATCGCAGTACTTTACCTTGATCCTCTGCGGTTCGCAACGGAGACGGCGGCGAGGAGTTATCCTATGTTTGGAAATCTACCGGGCTAACTGTTAGGCTACCTCCAGCTCGGTGCAAACAGCCTTTCCCAAGCAGCGGCGGAGCAGCAGGAAAATCTTGGCCTGAAACAGCCAAACCCACGAGTACCGTTTTCCTTCCAACGGAATAATCCTCAAACTTCCATTAATAACAAAATACGGCTATATAAAACGATTAGGTTCACGCAATTACATTCCTGTTACTGATTCAACTGCGTGTCTTCCCCAAACCCCTGGATTTTGGTGTTTTCCTCAGCTCGTTTCTGATTCGGGGCTGTTTCTTTTCACCCTATTGTCAACACTGCTGGGCTGAGACCATGGCACACATAACAGAGACGCACCGCAGCGTGCTTGACGGGGTTCGGGTCGACGTACGACGGCGATTGGCTGCCGGCAGCGGTGTCGGCCGTCGTGATTGGACGGCGGCGGTTGTCAATCGCCGCGGGGGCAGGGAGGGGAGGGGGGGAGGACAAGGCTCCGAATCCGTCGGTTAGGTGGAGGAGAAGGGACAAGGAAAGAGATCAGGGCAGAAAGCAGAGTGCTCTCTCTCTCTGTGTGTGTGTGTGTGTGTCTGCGGCTGTGTGTGCGAGTTTTCACCACACAGCGTGCAGGAATGAGGCTGAACCTGTCCGAGGCCCAGCCCCGCGCCCCGGCGCCCCGGCGCTCCGGCGCTCCTCGCCCGCACTTTGACGGCCGGTCTACCGCAGACTCGCTGAATTTTAACCGGCCTCGGAGCCGAAGCGGCGCCGCGCGGAGGGAGAGTGGGATCCTGTGCAAGGCCAGGGATTACAGAGCGATACGTTTGCAGGAGGAGAGTTACATAACTATAATATATAGGTCTACTATGAATATAGCCAACGCCAGTGTCCATGGGCGTGAATTTAGGTGGGTGAAGGGGGGGACGTGTTCCCACCCTCCACCCGAAAAAAAGCAAAATAACAAAAACAGCCCATTCGGCTGATGTGGGACCTTGTCCAGAAAGTTCATCTAAACTTCTTCCATTGACAGATCGCGGAGAAATCTCTCTGTTTTCTCACCTTTATTTTAGTCCAAAGTCCTATTTTGGTGCCTTTTCATCGTAATATATTTTTTTTATTATAAAATGTAACTTTGTTTTCCCCGTCCTCTCTCAGTCGGGCCTCTTTGCCCTCACAGACGTGCCCGTTACGTCTCAGCCCCGGTTCAGGATGGGATGAGGAACGTACCCCGGTTGTTACTCACACCTGATCCAGGTTTTTGATGGTTTTGTGCAGGAGAGTCTTCGCCTCCTCCACGTCGCGGGCAGTCTGTCATTTCTTCCACTGAGAAGCAGGTAATGTCAGTGTGTGACTTTCACCCACGGATCTCCAGCATCTCATGAGCCGATACTTACTTTAATTCTGTTTTTTTTTTTGTTTTTTTTACTATTTTATTATGCATCTGCACATGTTTGGCCTGCGTTAAAACGAGTGAATTGCTTTTCATGTGCTTTGCGGCAGAGGTGCATCGCATTAAGAGGATATAACCTGCCAATAATGATTTCCGATAAAAGTTTGCATAAAGCACAATTGTGTTCTCGTTTCACCCGCAGAGTTGCAGCCGCCCTTACGCACAGCCATCGACTGAAAACACTGACGGTTTCGACAGATGTCACTTCGGGCGCAACATCTGGATTTATAGCCAAAATAAATGATTAACCCAAAAACAAAAAAAAGCCTGGATTGGTCCTGGTGTCGATGCCGTGGAGGACACACCTGCGCTGCTTATGAATGATCCTGGTGTTGATCGTGTTGTTATGTCTGAATGGAACATGAGTAACTCGGTGATTCAAGCAGCCGGTTAAATGGCAGTGAGCGTTTCCCGCTGCAGAGCCGGTGTTTCTCGTCGGGTTTTTAGCGAGGGCTGCTTTGGTTTGGGTTTTTTTTTTTGTTTCTATTTAAACGAAGTCATGCACCCAGTGGAAGTCAGTGACGGGCGTTTAGGAGCAGGTCTGTCGCCTGACAGTAATTGCACGTGATTTCTCCCTCCTCCAGCTGGTGGCGCCACAGGCCACCGCCTCGCTCGCCTCTGCCTAAAAACCGCCCTGCCCCTGCTCTGACTGTTTAATACGAGGCCGTTTTTGTGACTGATTTTTGTTCCCTAACCCAAATTTTCATGCTCCAGGTTTGCAGCCTTGCAAGAAAAATTAAGTGACTGCTCAAAAGGTAAAAGACTGGAGGAAAAACCAATAGGGCACTATAATAATACTGTAATGGACTTTAATAAATAGACACTAGGCAGGAAACATGGCCTCAGTGTTACATAATTATATATTACGCATTTGGATTATAATTATTACTGATGTATTAACACGTCAGAAGCATTTTACCATTGTAGCCCTCTGTTGGGGGGCTAATTTTACCCACTGTTAATACCCATTCAGTTTACTGCATAACCAGGCATCGCGTTTTATATTCCTTGAAAAAGGTTTTCGAAGTCTCGATCTGCAACTGAGGACTGTAGCGGTGCAGAAGGCAGATTGTTTCCCTCTGAGATGTGGCGTGGTCTAAGAATAAAGTAGCATGACATTAAAATACCAAGGTAATGTAATGGAGCACAGCAGAAGTAAGGTTTCGCATAAAATGGAAATAGTTCTTAGTAGTATGCTTTAATTGTGATGGTGTCAGAGCCAAATCCATGCAAAAATCATTCCTACTTTTTGAACATTTTATCTACCTGAATTATTTTTTTAAATTTATTTATTCTGTATTATCTTTCTATCACTCATCGTTTTAATTCAGTGAAGTTGTGTTTATTTCGCCTGGAGCTTTTAGGAGAGATCTCGGTGTCAGCTTTTAGCTTTTGATTCGTGTATATCTGAGTGTACGTACTCCAAAAGTTAAACGCTACAAGTGTCTCTGTGTGCGTGTACGTTTTATAACAACTGTAGAGAAGCTGGTAGAAAACGACAAATGTTGTGAAAATGCAGATTTCGTCCGCCAGTGTGGATGGAAAAATACTGGATACTTGCTCCGAAGAGGTGCATTCTTTGTTCATCTGTCTTTAATGAAGTGGTGACTCAGAATGTCTCATCACCAGGCAACCGTGCGCGTTATTTTTCCGTCATTAGAGAGAGCCGTAAAGTCGTTGTCCACAGAGGTCACCGAGTGGCCATAAAGTGTCGCCGAGAGTCCCGAAGGTCTCTGAGGCGAATGAGGGTTTGATTCAGCGGCCTGAATCGCTGCACGCTTTCTCCCGAGGCGCGCTCTCTCTCTCTCTCACACACAGACACACACAGACACACACACAGAAACACACGCACACTTGCACCGCCGATCGTGTTATTCCGCTCTCTGCCATTCGAGAGCGATACCTGCTCCCTCGGCGTGGTCCCGCTGTGCCGGGCGGCTCCGGTGGATCGATGACCCGCTGCAGCTTTAAAGGGGGAATATTACCGACACAAAATAGCATCATCATCATCATCATCATCATCATGAAAGGCATTTTGGCACAGTTGTGAAAAATGTCACTTAGAAATGAAAACTTTAGAAATCTCAGCTGCTTCCCAGTTTCATAATACAAATATTCAGTTTGCAGCTTGTAATATATTCATAGTATTTCTGTTTGTGCTGTTACTATACAAACTGTACTTTAATGTTTTGTACTTGGAGGAAATTACACAACACTTGCACATAAATGCACATTAATCCGAGAGCAACTTCGCAACAGACACATTTTATTTCGAATTTTTAATACTTTCTTCTGAGATTTTCCAGAAATCTGTAGTTATTCTAATTTTTCCAGCTGTAAGTAATTCCTCTGTTTCCTTTGGAGATTTAAAAGCGGTCACTTTTTGGTTTTCTGCTGCTGCTGCTGTTGTTGTGCCCATGTGCAGAGGTCACCTCGTTAGTTCGGAGAATTTACATAACAGACGTTTGTTATTTAGCCTTAAAAATCTGTCCCGCGGGGATTACGCCCGCTAATGATCTATTCGCCTCATAAATCACGACATAATTCTCTCCCCTACATGATCGTTCTTTAGCTGCTTTTACCAATAAAAAAGGATCTATGTCGGTACTGGTATCGGTGATCCTGGATCCCGGCCCCGTCACTTGGTATTGGATCGGACCAAGTTTCTGTGGTACTGCCCACCCCCTATTCAGCCACTGTCCAGTCTTGACACTGCTGTTCCTTTGTGCGTCGCATTGCGGGACGTTGGCGTCCACCAAAGTCCTTAAATTTCGTCACTTCTCACGCCCACTACCTGTCCAGAACCGGTGGGGAACCGGGAACCGTAACCTTATTTTCAGACTCAGGACTTTCCTTCCTGAGGGACGGTGTTCAGTCAATTATTTTATGTGTTGAAGCGTTCGGGGAGAACAAGTTTAAAAGTTCCTTCGCAGAAACAAAATGTTGGCCGAGGAGTGAGCAGCGACCACAGACGGGTCGGGTCTGTCACGTTGCCTTCTTCTCCCTCTGGTAGCCGTGTTTTTTATGCGGCCTGGATTTGAGTCTCAAAGCTGATTCGCTCTTCATCGACGCCATTTTACCCGTGGTGAGCTCCTCCCCTCCTGGTTTCCACAGCAACAGCTGAGCGTCCTCTCCGCCCGTGACCAGCGCCTCCCCCGCCGCGTCCCAAAGGAAGCAGCGCACCGTGGAGGCGTGGCCGCCCTCCAGGCTCCTCAGCAGACGGAGGCCCCCGTGGTCACACTCCATCAGGTGGAGGTCCCCGCTGGTCTCCCCTCCGACCACCAGCAGCTTCTGGGCCTCCTCCAGCCACCCGCCCCCCACCAGGTAGTCCAGGCCTCCTGCGCCAGCCAGAGGAGTCAGGCTACGAGCGTCGGGGGTGCTGAAGATGGTGAGCGGCTCCTCTGTGTCCAGCTGGCCCAGGTCCCACAGGTGTAGCCCCTCGTCGTGGCTGAGGCACAGCAGCTGGGTGTAGTCCGCTCCGGACCAGCAGACCGAGCCGGCGGAGGAGTCGCTGTTACAGGTGGCCAGCAGCGCCTCCTCCTCCGCTCCCCGGCTCAGGTCGAACACATTAACGAGGCCGTCCGTGGAGCCAGAAGCCAGGCGGTCTTTGTCCCGGGGGTGGAAGCGCACCTGTGTGATGTCATCGCTGTGTGACTCGGAGTACACCCCCAGGAGCCCAGCACCTGGTTTCCTGGCGTCCCAGAAGACCAGAAAGCTGTCCTCGTCGTTTACCTGCTCAGTGCCTGCGCACAGGAGCGTGTCGTTGCAGCTCAGGTCGAAGCCGCAGTAGCTGTGTGACGGGTCACTTCTAAACATCTGGACCGCCTCTGTCCCGGGGCGGCGGACGTCCCACCTCCGGACCGTCCCGTCGGCAGAACCGGAACAGAGGAGGTCGGGGGAGCCGTGGGCGAAGGTGACCCCACAAAGCGGCCCGCTGTGGCCCCGATACTCTCCCACCGGGTGGAGAGTGTCCCTGTCGTGCAGGTGGATGGTGAAGTCGGAGCAGGCCACTGCCAGCAGGCCGGTCGGCCGCAGGGCGACGTGCAGCAGGTAGGTGGCTTCGTCCGGACGAGACCGCCGAGCGATGGCCAGACCCCTGAGCTTCTCTTCCAAACGCTCCATGGCAGCTTGGCGCCGAAGAGGGAGAAACAAAGCTTTACCTTCGATACTTCAGTCTCTCTGAAAAAGAAGAAGAATGATGTGCAACATATGAGCAATAAAAATTAAAAGTTTAAATGTCACCGCGTGTCCTATGGAAAGAATCAGTCGAAATCCTGATCCTTTGGCGAAACCTCGCTTAACAACCATGGTCAAATGGACAATGGGACCGAATTACACTGCAATTTGAGATCTTCTCACAATAACGTGTCGTTTGGTGGACGAGGCTTATGCCGAATCAGGCAGAGCATCACACTAATCTGTTAAAAGTTGAAAGTCCCATTGAATGTGACGTTTATGTTTGATATTAAGCGAAGAAACAAAAACAATCTACAACATTTTAAACGCAGTTCGGCGTCGAATTCTTCAACCATGGAACTGTCTGAACAGACATCGGGTCACATTCGCCGTTGAAATCAGCTGCTGTGCTTGTGTGTTTGTCCCGTGTCGTTATTAATGTCTTACGTGTTGTTGTTATTTTCAACCTACCTCTCCGGAAATGTCCACAAATGAAGCTAAAAAACGGCCGTAAAACGCTGCCGTCTAACCGGACACGTCTGTCTCCATGTGGGACAAAGCACCGCAGGACACAAGGCCGTTGTTACTGCGTTATTAACATTAACGTTCATTTAAAAACCTCCTAAGTTACACCAGGGACGTTGTCGCACTACGTCCACCCGGGACACGCATGGAGGATATACCCTGTGTTACAGTATATGCGTCCGGCTGGGAACTCCCCCCCTAGACAAGTGGTTCCACCGGAAGACAAATTTTCAGATCACTTTTAAATGTATCGTTTTCATTTCTGTCGTTTTATTTTGACGCCTATTTTACCCTCAATCCCGAGATTTAACTTTTCGCTATACTTTGGTTTTGGTTTGAAATATTCTATTTCTTCATTGTATTGTGTGTGTGTGTGTGTGTGTGTTTCCTTCAGCGGTTCAGACGAAAACTGCGGGCAAACGTCTGTCATTGAGATTCTGACGAGTTGACCCGACCTCTGTTATGAGTCGGACGGTGTCACCGATGAGCCCGAATCTGATCTTTAAAATGGCACCAAACGAACCAGGGAAATCTTCCTCAATGCTCTTTAACTGGAGCCTAAAGTCAGAAAAGTTGTATTTGCCGTGGAGACGGCGGAGGACCTCGCGAGCAGCGGTCGTTAGGTCGCCATGGTAACGAAGGATGTTGTCACCTGTCTGCTTCAAATGTTGATTTTTCTTTTTCTAGAAAACTTATTATAAAGTTTCTTATTAGAAACTCTGTTAAAGTGTCTAAAAATATTCATCTATTTTTTTTCTATCCAGGTATTTTCACACCGGAATCATTTATTTTATTTGCCATTAGAATTTTATTTTTTTATTTTTGTATTTTAGTGTTTATTTCACAATGGAGGGATTTTGATATATGGAAACTTTTTTTTTTTGGCAGGTATGTGTCTTTAAGGAAACTCAAAGTCTCTGAAACACTTGTCTTTATAATACAAATATTCAAGACGATTCGTCGTTGTTTTCTCCACATTCTTTTGCTGTCTAGAGCGGCACCTGCGCCGCCATGTGGCGCTAAGACTCCCGGCTTAGGTCCGGATGAGCATCGCTTCGAGCTCTTATTTGACATCGTCTGCCTCGGACGAGCGATGCCCGGAGTCCTTCACGCTGCGGTCCGGCACGAAGGCCGGGAGCAGACGCAAATCCTTCCCCCGGAGGAGAGGTGGTGGGGAGCGTTGAGTTCAGGTGCGAGCTCTCGGTCGTCCAGCAGGCGGCGGCCCCGGCTCTCCGGGTAAATCAGGCCCCGACGCTGTCCGGCTGACCCACAGCCGAAGTGGCACAGTTCGGTCGCAGGGGAAAAGAGAAAAAACCCAGTCCTCCGCGGCTGCCGGGGCAGGAGGAAGGTCCTGCCGGGGCAGGGGGAAGGTCCTGCGGCGGACTGGACTCAAACACACCAACACGAAACGAAACGAAACGACAACTGTCGGAAAACCAGCGGAGCCGGGGAATCTAACTTCGTGTGGCTGGGATGTGACTCGGGTTCGGGTTTTATTGAATCCTCCTGCTCTTTGGCGCCCTTTGCACCCGGTCCCGGAGTCGAAGCTCAGACCTTTTCGCGTCTGCCCAAAAACGCGGATCGGAAACACGCGCCGCCTCCTCAGCTCTGCTCCGCACGTGCGGCCGACGCATGGCGTTCGTGAAGCGAAGCTGCGGAAATGCGCGTGCGCCGTACCGACGTTACCTCGTGATTACAAGTGATCTGCAGAAATGACGCGACGCGGTCAAGGCCACGTGGAGCGGAATCCCAGGGGGAGAGCCCCCCCCCCCACGAACAACCGAGGCCACCGTGAGCGAGGGAGGGACGACCGGGCGTCGGTGAGCGTGGTTCCGGCTGACACGTGCGGGCTTCCCGTGAATCAGGGTCCATCTCACGTTCACTTGCTGCGATCTGCCACGCGGTCGCCGCATAACCCCAGAGGCTTTTTTTCCCTGTAATTCCAAGTTCGCATTGAAGTTAACATGCACATTATACCCGCCCGCCAAAACGTTGAGATGTTTGAGGTGCAAACCCCCCCACACACACACACACACACACACACACACTGCTGCCTCTTCCATGCCCCCCCCCCAGAACCCGGGACGGCCTCTCTCCCGTCTTGTCCTTCGCTGCACTGAGGCAGAGATACCAGAAAAAAGAAGGAAAAAAAACGGGTCCTGATCTTTCATTCTCAATTCTGCTTCATATTCTCTGTCTGTTTCTCTGGACGTCTGAAATACTTTCACAGCTTTTCTGGCTGGTGCAGCTGCGCTCTGGTGGCCAGATGGTTTCGGGGTCTGCCGGTTCTCCCCTCAGGCCTACATGGAAAGTCAGGCCGGCCTGTTAGGCACAGTACCCAGGACCTGCGTGAACCCAGCGCTGTCGCGGGCAAACCACGAGCTCCTGTTCGAGGAGGTGGGGTGGGGGCACTCCGGCGTCAGCACGCGTGGTCGACACAGCGAGCGTTGCGCTAGCAGGCTCCAAAAGAAAACCCCCAACATGCTAGCTCGCTATCACGGAGACAAATTTTGGTGCAAGGCTAAAGCAACAAAGCAGTGTTAGAAATTCATTGTCCGGAAATCGACTGTCAGCCACGGCTGCAGCTACCGAGTAGCTCCCCCCGTTGAGACCCCAACACGTGCACCCTCCGCTCATCGAAGCCCCTTCGTCTCTCCCGGCTGGAGCAGCCTTTGTAACGGCGGGAAAAGCACGGGCGAAAGCGACTTCGTTAACGACGGCTCCGTTCCGTCACATGTCCCAGTAAGAAACCGTGCCAGTGAGCCAGAATGCGTCATGTCAGGACCCTGGATCTGGCCCAACTTACTGGACTGCAGTTGATATTGAGTTCATCATTTACACCCGTTCTTCCTCCTGCTGTACAACTCGCCGAAATGTCTGCTGTGAAAAAGGTCTGTTGATACAAGGACTCGCGTCAGGGCGCGAAAAAGTGCGCATCATGCGACCGTGTCCGCTACGAGAAAATGACCTTACAGCCAGGCACTCTTACTGGGAGCCTGACCTCCACCTGTGAGGGTCACAGTGGAGTTTCCCGGTCTGAGGTCCATCATGTTGTGTCGCCCCCCCCCCCCGGAACACTGCTGAGCTGCGAGGTGATGTTGGCGTAGACGTCAAACTCTGTAAGTCGGGAATTTCACGGCCGACAGAGTGCATTGGTGGTATAGTGGCTAGCATAGCGGCCTTCCAAGCAGTTGACCCCCGGTTCGATTCCCGGCCACGATCGCATCGTTTCAGTTGGACGGCTGGAGTCAGAGCCGGGATTTGACTCAGCTCCTCTCCTGACACCTCTGACTCGCGCTTCCCGTGCACCTCCTCACCCGACCCCCTTGCACTTTGTCCTGCTGAACAGATCTAGTGCTTAGCGCTTGCTACAAGGTCTCAGAAGGTCGAGGACTTATTCCCTTACACAATCGTTGTGCGAGAAACGGCTGTAAAATGAAGAATACTTTTTTTCTTTCTGCTTTGGCAAAAGTTTGTCAAGGACGATCTCTTCCCTCACGTTCTGCCTTCATTCCTCCGTGGGTCACTCGTATTCCCCGCCGATCTGTTTTCTCTCCGTCAATTCCGCGCTGTCAAAATCCCCACATTCTCACTGTCACATACACTTAGCACAAACCGTTCAGATATATACTATCTATGTAGGAATGGAGTAGAGATAACCACAGAGCAGCAGCTCCATTATTTTATAATCATTTTTTTTTTAATTGCAGTTAATTACACACAGACAACCAGACAGAAGTAGAGCCTCAATATGGATCAGAGTTAAAATCCAACAGTAAAATCTGCAGATATATATAAAAAAAAAAAAAATACTGTGAAACTGCATAAAAAGGTCCTTGAAATCACATCAGGTTAAGATCTGGTTTTAAAGTTAAAAAACGGGGAAACACGAGAGGTTTGATTCTAAAATTAAAGGTCAGAGACAAGTTTTGACAAAACCGAGAGTGACGTAGATTAAGCTCTCTAAAACTCTAATGCAAATGTTTTAAACAATTAATCAACTAAGAACTTGTTTTTCTTTAAAACACAAACATTTTTTCTTCTCAGACCAAACAGATGAATCACTGGGGTTTTTTTTTTTGTTTTGTTTTTTTTTTAGGTTTTGGACAAACAGACAAAAACTCATGTACACTTTGTCATGCAAATATGTCCAAAGGTTAAAATCAAATACTTTGAATTCAACTGACATTAACGTGAAAACGACTCAAGTCTTACTGTCAGTTACTCACTCGTTGCTAATTCTAGTGAAGGCGGTTTTGTTATATATATATAAAATGTATTTATTTAGAGCAACAGTGTGGGAAAGGATAATCTGGTTTGAATTTACAGTATAAAACTTTTCGTCATTTATTTCCATTTTCCCTCTTCGCAGGGAAACATTTATTCAGCTACAAAGTGTAAAAGGCAACACGACAGGACAGAGTGAAGAAAAAAACAAAAACAAATGTCAGGACCGGAGTTTTCACGTGAAAGATAAAAACCTCTGTGTCCCTGAACAACAATAAAGGCACTACAGGGAAGTGTGGAGCAGAGTCAGGCTAACGAGAGCTACAGCTACACAGTCAAACCACTGTATATTTGGTCAAGGTCAGATAGAATTTCATATAAAAAGTCCCTTCTCTAAGATACTGTATTTCAAGAAGAAAGAAAAATGCCTCAAAACACACGAAGAACTGGAGGTTGTTCAGCAGAGAGCAGAGCTGGACCTTCAGCCACCAGGAGCCGCGGAGGAGCTGAAAATGTGAGCGTTCGAAACGTTGCTGTGTTCAGTTTGGTTTTTTTAACTATTTAACTTAATTAATTTACCAATAAACTCCCCGATTGTGCTCATGAGTTTAGAAAACGTCCGAGTATACAGGGTGCTACAAAAAAGTTCGGGATTAAAATGACAAATTTACCCAATTTAGAATTTTCTGCAACTGCTTTAACAAAATTTGGGATTATAGCAAATACAATTTAGGATTATCCCAAATTTTTGGAATTCTATCCATCCCTCTATCCATTACAGTATATATACAAATCACAAAAAAATTTAATGGTGAATAAAATTTTGGATTCTAACAAAAATATGGAATTTTACCCTAAAACCAACTTTGGAATTTGATGAATAATATTTACGATCAAAATTCCAGGTTTATAAAACAGAAGAGTTTTGAATTACACAAAAAAATTGGGGATTGTACCAAAGAAAACAATGAGGGATTGTAACATAAAAAATTTAAAATGTATAATTATACAAATATAAAATTATAAAAATGTTTTACCAAAAACAAAAATTGGGATTACGACAAATTATTTTTTTGGACTAGATCATCAAACAAATATTTTTTATAATCCTAAATTATGGGAATCTACCAAATAATCAAATATGGAATTATAACAAATTTCAAGATTCAACCAAATCACAAAAAGAAAAAAAGAAAAAATAAATAAAGATAAATAAAAAAAAAAATAAAAAAAATAAAAACAAGTAAATACAGAAAATTCAAAAAATGATTAGAACAAATATTAGGAATCTATTCAATAACAACACGTGTGAATATAACAAATAAAATGTAGGATTTTAACACAATGCTCCAAATTTTGAAATTGGGGCTCGATAAAGAATCAGGGAGTGGTTAGCAAAGTTAAATAAATAATTTAAGTCATTATAATAAATCCTACTGAAATGTTTCTGGTGAAGTTAATTGTGCTTTTTATCTGAACAAAACAAGGTCAGATCCGTATTTCGGCCCATAAAACACCTCGGGCCGGCTCTCGCCCCCGATGAAATAAAATCATCTGCTCATCAGGTCAGTCTCAACACACTGGCGAACTTGAACCCCGGGGAGGTGGTGGTCCTGGGAAAACTGCCCCCTTTGTCGCCGCGAGCCCTCACAATAGATACACAACTACTATCATCATCATCATCGTCACCATCATCACCATCACAGTCAGGAAGCTTGTGTTTTGTGTCAAAAACATCACAGGGCACGAATGGGTTTCGTCTTCGTGACTCAAAGAAACAAAACAAGTAGATTTAACAGTGAAACTAGACATTTTCAAACCAAACTCTGATTCTGATTAGTTGTTTGTTTTTCAAGCTTCTCCATTCTTCTTCGCAGATGCATAGAAACTCTGACATTTACCTTTTTAACCTGTGTATTAACTGACAGAAAAACTGGATTTTATCTTATAAAGCAGTGGTGACATTTCTGGACAGGATTAACGGCGGATGTGTGCGGTTTTGTTTTTTGATCGAACTCAAACAGCCAACAGCGGGGACAAACATCTGGTTTCGCTGGTGCAGAGCGGAAACCACATTCGGTTACGTTGGTGCGGGAGGCGAGGCCACAGGACGTGAAGCGAGCCGGACAAACCCCCAGGTGAAGCTGGTCGACCTAATTAGAATCTGACTAAATCTGAGCCAGTTTGTAGTTGAAGTTCAGGGTTTTCTAGCCTGGTCAGAAAGCGACAGTCTGCTTCTTCAGAGCTGGTAATTCAGCTAATATTTGCTTTTCCTCCTCCGGTGTTTTTCATGTCACTGCAAACCGAGGATACTTGACGAAACAAGACACCGGAGGCTCCGACAAACTGCAGAGCCAAAGTAAAAAGCCAACGAGAAAACTAAAATGGACGCAGCACTTTACCTGCCACAAACCGGATTTAAACATAAGACTTTTATCTGAATGCAGGTAAATTGTTAAAATGTTAACATTTTGAATAAAAACTCACATTTTCTCTAAACTCTGGTTTAATTTTAGTTCAGTTTCTCCGAATCCTGACACCTATAGTCACAATCAGACCTCAGATCCACATTTAGGACCAACTTCACCCTGTCGGTCCGGCTTTGTTTCTTTTTTTTTTTTTTTTTTTTTGAGGGGGGGGGTTGTTACAGTGCATTCTGGGAACAGTGCATTCATATTAGGACAGTACCGTACACAACAAGCTACTTAAGACTTGTGAAAAGTTTGTTTTTTTTTCCTCTTTCTCCTGATTTTGTGGGTCTTCAGTTTACCAGCAGGGGGCAGCAGCGCTCGATGCTCAGCGATCCAGGGTTTCACCCGGTAAAAAAACTTCCTCTCCGACCTGCCAGGTGCGGTAACAACTGGACACAGCTGGGATTTGGATTCAACTTTTTTTTTCATCCAGTTCAGGTTTCGGATGGTGTTTGGCACCAAATGTCGTATTTTTTCTTGTACTATGAAATAGAGAAGAAATGGAACCACTCCCGAGACAGAGTCCACTCACTGGCTTTGTCCAGGGCTCTCAGCCGTCGACGGACCAACGCCGGTCAGGGAACGTTGTGCTGAGATGTCTTCCGTCACGCCGCTGTTTCCGGAGTCGGGAATGAACCTCGATGCTCGGTTCTCTTTGTTCCGCATCTCCTCAAGGGAAAAAAAAATTCAGGCACGAGTGTTTTCCAAACGATTCGGGAGCCTTGCCCCCAGAACACATCGTTTGTCCAGACACCGTGCTTCCCGAAGCCCCATGGTGGAGAGGGCGAGACCCGTAGTGACCCGAACGGTCCCGGTAACGAGGACAATAGGGCACTTGACTGTAATAAAACTTTTCTCTGAGCGGTGTTGCAGGGTTTCGGGGCGGGTCGCCGACCAGTCCTTAGGATTTAGGATGAGAACCCCCCCTCCCCCGGTAACGGCAGTCTTCCGATTCTCGCTACCTGACTACAGGTTCAGGAACCTAAAGCAAATTTTGACGGTGAATTCGACCTGAGTCAGGTCCATGGCCCCTCACGTGGTCCTTTCCAGTCCAACAGGACCTCGCGCTCTGATCCGATGAACACATGGCTGGTATTTGGAAAAAAAAAAAAAAAATTTAACAACAAATCTTAATTTCATTATCGGCTACAACCTGCAGATATGTTTTGTTTTTTGTCCTACAGCAGCAGCGTTGTAATGCCGATGTAATCTCCCTACGATACCAGAGAAGACCTTGGTCACTCCCGAAGGAAAAAATAAAGCAGGCACAGTAAACACCTCGGTAAAAGTTCAGATCGGTCCGGTCTGACAGGCATCGACCAGGAAATCCACACTGAAGATTAACGTGGGCCATTAGTGGTATGAAGGTTTATTCAGCACCGCGCCTCATCTGCGGGGTGGGAGGACGGCGGGCGGAGAGAGAACTGGAGGCCGAGGCCACGTCGTTTTCTTTCTGACAGCTGTCCCTACACGGAACCCTGCTTAGATTCATCATGAACGGCTCTGGGGGGTCGAGCAGAAGAATATAAAACTTTGAGACTCGCTCGGTCTTTCCCAACACTTCCCCGGCGGCCTGAATCGTCCGCGTTCCTGTCGGCGGCCTCATCACGGGGCTGGTGGCAGTTCTGGTTTAAACACCTAAAACCTCTGGGCTCAGTGCGGGTCGGGGGCCAGCTGCGCCAGCTGTTCGTCGGTACACCGCGAGACCGGCTGAATCCCCTCCAACTGGTTCGTGCGCAGAGATTAGTTGTCGCTACACTGACCGAACAGCCGGACAACAGCCCGCTCGTTTCTACACCGCGTAGATTATCAGAGGTAAAACTGCCTGGGGGGGTGTTGAAATAACAAAGACCTTAAACTGAAAGATTTTAAATCCTGTTTCTTGAAGTAAGCGCAACCTCAAATTAATGTTAAATGACCAAATGATGTCCTGTAATATTTCCCTTGGCCCTGACCTTGATGACCTCTAGTTCTGACAGACACACATTTCCCCATGTACATTTCTCCTCTATATGAGTCTGTGGAATTGCTTGCACCCTTCCCAGCTCCCGGTTCGCACATTACTACATTCTTTTCTGACTTTTCCTTCGTTTCGACGGTGCGGCCGGATTTAGTAAAAATCACAAGTTAAAAACCAGGCTGCGGTTCCGAAGCACTCAGGAGGGACTCGACAGTGGACACTTTGGACACTGGCTTCACAAACAGCTGTCGCGACCCAGCCCCGATCCTGTTATGGTTCAGCAGGCGGTTGAAGAGGACCCGACAAAACCCCCGACCATGAAAAGAAGAACTGAGCTGGTTCCGGACTGTCACAACGCCAGAAGTCCGGCTTTTATCACCGAGCTAAAATAGCGTAATAACATGACATCCTGCCGTGAGGCCGCGACACGTCCGTCCGTTTTAGCGGAAGAGTTTTGTTTTGCTTTTCCCTGCTGACATCGGGGCAAAAAAACATATTTTGAGTTTTATAAAACTTATTGATTAATTCAATATTCTGCGCAATTTTTGACTTTCTGCTAATTATGAAGATGCTGCAGCCGATTTAACGCCTGTGTTAATTTGAAGTTTCAAGAAAAAAGGTTAAAATCTTACAAACAAACAAACAAAAAACATTTCCACAACGAACTGGTAATTAAAAATGAGTATTTCAAGCATTTCTGATTGAGTTTTTATGACACGTAAAAGCTGACAGTCCGCTTACATCTGTCTACTAAAGTTTGGGGTTTAAAAAATTTTCATTCATATATATTTTTGCCTGAGCAGCCCCACTCTCCTCCCGTCATCGCCCCGTCCTCCTCCTGTCTCTCGACTGTCCCCAGCCGACGCATCCTGCCTCCTGGGAGCCGCGTTATCTCCGCCGCCTCCTCCCTCCTGGCACGAGCAGACGAAACGCTCCTCCGCACGGTGGATGCATGTCATCAAGATCGTGTCCACGTTATCAAACCGGAAGTCGAGTTTTACACTGTTCGAAAAACGAGCTGAGCCAAGCGGACAGAGTCCCGTCATCTTTAGAGAAAAAAAACAATCCGTCTAAAACCTCTCTGTACGTTTCCCGTACGGGGTGACGCTTCACTCCTTCCTTCTGGATCATACAATATGTGCCCTGTCACTGCTTTTCCCGTGTCAGCTCGCAGGACAAACAATAAATCTCAGAGCGTCGGACGATAATTTGTCCGAATAAAGACAGGAACGTCAAACAGAGCAGACAGAGTGGGAAGAGCCCTTTAGGAAAACACTGTACACGTGCGATCGAACTCCTCAAAGAACGATTCTACTCCCAGTTTCTGAAGAAATCTGTCTCTTTCAGTGAGACAGGTAACAAACGAACTCGAAACACAGGGATGTCCACTACGCAGGGGGAGGAAAGGACGAAGAGGACACAGGAATAAGGACTTCAGAAGTCCCAGGGATCTTATTGCTTTGAGAGACGAAGGAGAGGAAGATCGAATATTAATATTAAGAAGCTTTCCGACAAAGAACCAAACAAGGTTTTAACAACAAGCTCGAGCTTTGGATTTTGATAATCGATCATCGATCAATCATCATTTTCATACTCAAAGACTCTAAACTTTCTCCGTTTGCAGCTTCTCCGATGCGAGTATTTGCCATTTCTCTGTTTTCTAACGCTGTAACTGAATATATCTTTGGGTATTCGGATGGTTGATCAAACTAAACGAGATGAGAACCGAAATCCAAAGCAGCAGATCAACAGATGATCAAAATCATCGTGCGCTGCAGCCCCGCGCACCAAACACCGTGTCAAGCACTAGTCGGTCACGTTTTGGGGGAGTTACTCAACACTGTCCTCCGGTAAAATTCCCTGCATCGTTTTGAAGCTTTGCCCGATAATACACGAGCTCCTCTGAGTGCACCCCACCGTGGCATGTCGCTTTTTTCAATGCCGAAGAGATTCTCAGTCCTCTCACCTGTGTGGTTCTTTGTCTGAGCTCTTAATAATAACGGCATTAATAAAATATGTAAATGCTAAGACACAGGTCATCTATCAGTAGCAATCAGTGGCAGTTGCAGTCTTTAAGACGCCACCGTTAAAAAGATTTTTCTGCCTTTAAAATGAATTAAGCTGGTAGAGGAGGAGTGGGTGTTTGGCTTTGACGCTTTCAAGCCTCCTGGGGTCAAGTGGAGCCATTTGATTGGATCTGAAATAAATCTAGAGAATAGAAGAGACAGATTTACCGGCCAGATTTAGCGGATCTCCTGGCCGCCAGGTCGCACTCAGGGAAGCTGTCAGAAGCAATCAGCTGCTTCTGTTTCATCCATCCTGAGCACTACTCTGAGCCGACAGGAGAAAGAAAAAAAACTATAAAACCGATTTAAAAAAAGGCAGCATCCAGATCAGTGTTGAGGCTTTAATTCACCTTCATCAGTCCCAGACCAGCTGCCTCTGGTTAGGAAAGTGGTTTTGGATAAAAAGAAGTGGCAAAAGTGATCTGATAACAGCATCTGGTGAACACCTGGAGGGTCACCTCGCTGTTTTCTCGTCAATGACTGACTATGAAGTGAGCTAACATCCAGTCAGGAGAGCTGCATGCAGCTGAAGAGCAGCGGGACCAGGAAGAGCACGTTGAAGCCCACCGTCCCGTACACGATGTAGCGGTAGGGCAGCTCCACCTCCATGTGCTGCCTGGCCTTCCTCGCGTCCCCACTGGGGACCCCGAACGCCCGGCACACCAGCGGGATGGTGATGGCCTTCATCACCGCCCGCGTGGCCACCAGCACCAGGACGCCCAGGACGAGCCGCAGCGCGGCCGTAGCCACAAGACCCACGCTGAGAGCGGGCATGCTGAACGGGAGCTGGTCCGGAGTCGGGTCGGGTATCAGGCCCAGGTAGTGGTTGACGTGGGAGGCCAGCGCCACGCCGGCCCCCGTGCCCAGGATCTGAGCGGTGTCCCCCCGCGAGGTGCTCCAGGTGTCCAGGGTGAAGGAAAAGAGGCCCAGGCCGAGGTGCAGGGAGATGATGATGAGCGGGGCGTAGCGGCAGGTCAGGTTGAAGCCATCAATCAGGTCCAAGGCTGGGAGGAAGAAAAGCAGGATCAGGACGCTGTACAGGACGCCGGCCATCACGTCCTGGGGGAAAGACAAAGAGAGAAACAGATGGTAGTGGCTTTTGTTAAATGGGTGAGTGGATGTAAAGGATGGTCCGACCATCATGAGCAGTGCTGGGTTCAGTGTCTTGCTGAAGGACACTTCAAGACGCGGACAGGAGAAGCCAGGGGTCGCACCACCAACCTTGCAATGAGTGGATGACCCGCCCGAAGTCCGGAGCCACAGCTGCCCAGAGGCTTACGACACATACAGGGTTCAGCTGACACTTTTTTATCCAGATCCTATTTACCACAGTGCGCTACATTCACTGTCCGCTGTTCTATTCGAGTGTCCAGGGTTTAAATCGAAGACTTTCTGAGTTAAGATAATTGCGCACGGTGTGGATCTCGTGAGAACAAGATACTAATGAGGCTCCACAGTGTGACCAGATTTACCCCTCGGGGACAATAAAGACTGACTGACTGAACGATATCCCGCATAAATGACAGGGACACAAAAAAAAATTAATCAGCTGATTCTCTAGTTTCATTTCCTTGAGTCGAGTTCAAATACAGTTAAAACAAACTTCATTCAGCAAAGTCAACGTGTCAGAATTTCCCGGGTGCAGCGTTTGAGTCAGATAACAACATAACTTCTCACGGATAAGGGAAGTTTAAGACTCCTGACAGGAAGCAGGAAATCGGCGAGCACATGGCAGTGAGCTCTGCACACAAACACAAAGGTCATCACAGCTGTTTATTTACTGACCCGAGCAGCAAACTGACAGTTGGCTTCCTGCCCTGGCACTGACTGCATATGCGGATTTAACCTTCCAAATATATCCCTGAATTTACAATAAAGCTGACCCATCAATCTTCTTGCATCTGGTCGGCGTCTTTTTTTTTTTTTTTTAGCAATGACCTGAAATAACATAAATGCCTCAGTGCTGCTATTTTTACACACACTGATATCCGACAACAATCAACTGTGAAAACTGAAATCAGCATTCACCAAAACAAGCAGGCTGCATACATCCACTAGAAAGGCCCGTTTATTTCCATCATGCATCAAAACATTTACAATCGTTCCAATTCAGCATTGAGTTCTGGTAAAAATCAAACTACTTTACAAATTGTATGAAGTTGGAAAATAAGTAACTTGTTTGCAAACATTTGGTAGAGTCATTGCCATTCTATAGACTGTAAAACTGTACACAATCATTTCTGCAGCTCTACTAAAAACAAAATCTTTTTTTTTCTTTTTTTCAGGACCTGGTGTTTTTCTCCATTTTATTTCACAGTAAACTGAATATCCCTGGGTTTTAGACCTTTGACGGGACAAAACGAGACTTCTGAAGACGTCATCTTGAGATTGTAATTTACATTTTTCACCATTTCTTGAAATCAGTTTATAGATCAAACAGTTCTTTAATTGAAAAAAGATATTATATGAATTGATAATGACAATAATCCTTAGTTGCATCTAGGGATGGGGTTCTGAATCCGAATCCATGTCGGACTCTGTTTATTGAATCTAAATCCTTTTAAATCCCTTATTGAATCTTTTTAAGTAGCTTGTTTTGTGGGGAACGAAGACATCTGTTAGTTAAAATATGTACTGGGTTTTTTTCACTCAGAGCAGTAACAAAACGTATCCAACTTCTTCCAAAGACGTTAATATCAGAATTGGTAATTTAATTGTGATTTAAGAACAAGCATCACACCGACACTAATAGAAACTCCAGTAATTAAGTGCCAAACCTAAACCGTGGACACCCTGCTGAGCTGAAGGGCTGTAGGGCTTTCATCACAGACGTTACGACTTCCTGTGACATTCATCGCCCCTGCCCTCAATCAGTTTGCTTCTCACCGTGGGGGGCTGTGCTGCAGCTGCAGAAGCCGTAGAAGCTAAAGCGGCACTGTAAAAATAACATTATTTTTGCTCTATCTTTGCATGACCATCGGGCGGCATGGTGGTTCAGTGGTTAGCACTGTCGCCCCACAGTGAGAAAGTGATGGGTTCAAACCCCGGTGCGGCCTGGGCCTTCCTGTTCTCCCTGTGCCTGCGTGGGCAGTGCGCTCCAAAGACATGCAAGCTGGAGGTTAGTTGGCGACTCTCAACTGCACGTGGGTGTGAATGTTAGTTTAACTGGTTGTTTGTCTTTATGTGTCAGCCCTGTGATAGACTGGCGGCCCGTCAAGTGACCCGCCTCTTTCCCACTGTCAGGGGGGGGATTGGCTCCAGAGTCTCCATCGAAAAGACACTTTTCTACAAACTACTCAGATAGTTTCAGGTAAATAATTGTTCAAGAGGTAAAAGTATCCAATACAGTATTTCACAAAAAATAAGCAAAGATCAGAGAAAAGCGCAAAAACTGAAACTAAATGTGTGAATCCGAACTTTTTTTCTTCTCCTTTCTTCTCCCATTCTCACAACCGCTCAGATTTATCTTGTGACCCTTCTGAGGGGAGGTTGGAAACCACTGGACTAAACTAGCTGACTGTATGTAGTAAAGCTGTAATGCTGCTGAAGCACTGACACATCAGTATTAAATATCTGATAATATCAGACAGAATAAGATATTAGTCACTGGAAACATTTTACAGCACAATGAGTACTTTTACTTCTGATACTGAAGTACATCTACCTGATTATACTATTATAAATGGAACCCTTTTTCTTGTAATGGAGTATTTTTACATTGTTGTATTGGCACTACTGCTTAGGTAAAGGATCTGAGTACTTCTTCCACCTTTTGTCTTCACAAACCGACAATGACCGTTGTAGTTAGCTAATCTCAGATGAGGGAAGGTGTCCACTTGTCAAGAGTTTAGCAGCATTCCTCATCAGTTCAGTTGGATCTGAGGAAGAAGAGGAAGTTTTAAAAAGACGTCGTTGGCCTGCGGCGGGCGAAAATGGGCCGGTAGGACCCTGCACAGCCCAGGCCGGGGCAGTGCAGACTGAGATCGCAGCTCCCGGGGAACCGGTGCATGGAGACTGGATTGGAAGAATCAGATGCAGGTGATCAGAACCAATGAGAGCCAAGGCCCGAGGGTGAGGGTAACGCTGTTGTAGCATCTGAAAACGGCAGGAATGCTCCGTATAGTTCAAATCTTAGGATAGGACAGGTGTACTAATTGGGCAGCTGACACAGGTGCATCAAGTGTCCTTTGTTCTTTGACATGAGTTTATTCACTGTTTGAACTGCAGTTGGGCTGGTTCCCTCTGTCCTTTGTTCTGTGTTTACTCACTCTTTGAACTTCAGTTGGGCTGGTTCCCTCTCGCCTTTGTTCTTTGTTTGATTGTGTTGAGTTCATTCCATTTCATTTGATATTCCAAGTCATGTTTACTTTGTCATTGTAAAGTTGTACACTAGTTTATCCAAACCCTAGATTTGGCCATTTCCTGCGCTTTCTGCCAGGTGGCAGTTTTAAAACTACTTCATGGATGAAATAGCTTTTATTTCACGTTTAATGGTTAGTTATAGCCTCATGTTACCTTACACAGAGAAGAGTGATCGTAATCAGCTCAGACACAGGTTTGTAGATTTTCGGTTACGGGAGAGAAGAGCTCCGGTATCGGATCGGTATCGGAGGGAAAACAAGTCAGACTGGTGCCGTCTTTGTATTTACGAACACGAATATTATGCAGAAACCTGCTTTCCTTTATCATGTTAAAATATTAACATATTTTAAATCAACATTATGCCCCCCTGTGGGAGTATAGAGCCACTGCAGGCGGAACTAGGTTGAATGAACATGACTCATGTAGGCATATTAAACAAACACAAGTTTGCTGATGCTGCCAGAAAACTGGTGTAACTCAACATTTAATGGTCCCTCGTCATGCAGGCTTAAGGTGTGTACAGTATTTACTTGGCTTCGGAGTCTGACCGCAGGTATCTAATGCCTACTTTCCCCGGAGAAGGGATCGATGAGGGTTAATATTAATTTACACCAGTCCCCCAACCACCAGCCAAACACTGGGACATTTCAGCCGTGCCTGGCAGGTTAGTTGACTTGGGCAGCCACAACGGCGGGTAAACACGGCTCTGTTACAGTTTGAATATCTATTTGGCTGCATCAACCCGCGCTGAACTCCGAGGGCCAGACCTTCAGAGCCGGCGTCACATGTCGGCGCGCCGCTCAGCATGGACTCTCGTCCCGGGGAGTAAGTGACAGCACGCGGCGCGGTGCAAGGACACATTTTAGTGCGCGACCGCTTTAAGGTGACTCAGCCGCAAGGAAACAGACAGGACACCTCTCAGTAGGTTACTGCAATCTGTCACTGCTCCCGCCGCTGCTAGCAGCAAACTTTTATCAGCCCTCGCTCTCTTGGTTACAAAGACACAGTGAGTGAACGCTTTCAGCCGTCTGTAATTTTCTCCTCCACTGACACAAGTAGAGGGAGCTCTGAAACAATGAGATGCCTGATCTAAAAATGTTCAGAGAGACCATGGGCAGGCGGCACAGCGCCCTCGAGGAACAACACAGTCATTTGGGAGATGCTTTTATCTAAAGTGCCTTACAATGAAAACAAATGAGTTTATATATCGCCCGGCTGTGTGACCTCAGTGGAAACTGAACCACTAATAGTCCTGTATATAAAGCCTGACCCAAAGTGACTCCTACCTTTTGTTCATCTGGAAAACATAATGACTTAATGGATCCTGCTATCGGCATCCTTACAATGACTTACGATTTGTCCTCCGGTTGTGGACATGGACAGCAGGGTGAATGATAAGCCTCTGTTCCCCAAGATCTAAACGTGTAGTCAGTCTCAAATAACAAATTTGCATCAGAGGGATTTATGATCTGTTTAACATGTGACACCCTCTGTCCATACTATGTGTTCAGACAGAACACAGAGCAGTGTTAAGAGGTGCCGTGATTGCATGCAAAGTCGAAGGAGTAGACACGAATGACGTCAGGACGCATCCGCGAGGCCAGAGTGTTTCAACTTGCTGGACAAATTTGCGCTCATGCCGGGGCTTCATGTACCTGCTTCATAAAACGTACAGACAAGAGGAGAAAGGAGAGAGACTGATGGAAAAAATTACAGACAGAACTGGTATTTTTGGTTTTTTCTGCTGAACTAAACCCACAAACAGACGCTCCACACACAGTCGGTGAGTACGTTTGTAGCCATATCACAGCTAGTGTCAGTGCGGTTGGACAAACGGTCCAGCAGTCAAACCTGTGTGAGTAACACAAGGCGGAAAGTCGCTTCGCTCTCTGTCTGAATACACCTTTACAGCTGCATCTAATAATTACTTCCAATATTGATTAAACTGCAGATTATTTTCTCGATTAAATTATAAAATGTCAGAAAATAATAAAAAAAAAAGAAGCCTGTCACACGCTCCCAGAGCCCAAGTTAAAGTCCTCAAAATGCTTGTTTTGTCCAAAAAAACGTCCAAAACCCAAAGCAATTCAGTTTCCTGTCATCGCAGCCAAAGAAACAGCACCAAATCCTAATATTTGAGAAACTGAAAGTAGAGATTTTTTTGGAAATCTTTGAGAGGATTTTGCTTAAAATATCACTCATATGATAATTTGAATATTAAATTGGTTATAGACAGGTCATTTCCTGTTGATCGAGTAACCAATTAATTGACTAACTGATTCAGTTCTAGTGTTTATATAGGCCACAGTCACAAATAACACGTTCGCCTCAGAGGACCGTATACTGTAATTTGTTGAAAAGTCCCGAAAACGTATTTTCTCAATCAGCTTTTTACTACGACTGACACACAATGTTCTGTTTTGTTTGAACAGTTTCCTGAGGGGGATTAATGTTTGTGTGTGTGTCTGTTTTATCTGCAGTTTACACGCTGCTTTTTTAAGTGGGCGGGGTACAGCTGGAAGCATTGATCCGCAGATGGCAAAATTATAACAATTAAAATAACGAAAATGAAATAAACATCGTGTGTTGTCTGCTTATGTTGCCGGGACACTGCCAATCAAATTTGACCAAACCGTGCCCCCACACAGTCTTGACTGTCAAAGTCTTAATAAAAAACGCCAAGGGAAGAACTTTTAAAAGTTACTCTATCTAGTCATGAATATAAAATGTTATTGAGGAACAGTCTGTTATGTTTAGGCGCTACATAAATACAACTGAATTGAACCAAATTGAATTTGGAAACCAAGCTTGTAGGGGCTTTAACAAACAATACCCTCCGATTCAGATAAAGCAAAAAAACTCCTAGAAAAACCCTTTAAATGGTAACTACACCCTCAGATTCTGCTAGGACAGAACATGAGGGTAGGATTTATTGCAGGACTGTTGCATTAGACTGCATTACTTTCAGCTAGCGTACATAAAATTCCGGCAACTGTGCTTCTCATTTCGACTTAACTGATTTTAAAACGTAAGCCTTTGAATCGAGCACCAAAAATCTGAGTGAAAGTGCTCAGGTCCAAAGATGTCAACAACAACATCAGTGGCAGAACAGGTTTTTGTCTCTGAGCTCTTCCTGCAGAACAAAGGAGGAGGAAGTAGTTTCATTGGGCGTGATGATTTCCAGAACACATTAAGTGCCCCGCAGACCTGGCAGAGCAGACCGCTAACGGCTCAAGCTTCCCTCCCTGAAACACAACAGTCCCCATATGGCCTGACTGTGGTGCCTTCAGCTCTCAAAGCAGACATCAGACTGTTTTATCAGATTGAAATGAGCTCTGTACATGTCGGCCCACAGGCTGATCCATCTCGTACAACTTCAATTCAGAGGTCTCAACCCAAATGAGATCGTTGTTTAAATCATGAGGGGGTTAAAGGAAACACGAAGCTGCTGTTTATGGTGATTCAAGCTCTTGACGCCTCGCAGTTCACACTCCTTCTTGGAACATAACAGACGTATTTTAAGATTCAGCGTGACTTACCCTTCCGGAGGACACCATTATCTAAGAGGCCCACTGCAAATAAACATCTAGACGCTCCTTATAACTGCAGAACTTGCCATTTTTAAGTGTCCTCAGTATCAAAGTAATCCAGTAATAGTTGTCTGTGCAACCCTGGCTACATCCGCTTACACCTGTATCATAGTTTGTTATAAACCATTTATTAAATGTTTGTATACTGCTCACAAATGCTAAATAGGGGGGGGACTTAAAGTAAGGTGTTACCAAATAACAGTGTATGGCATGCCTGACTAATGGATGCGGTGATTCTGCTAAAAGCCTGTAAAAAAAAAAAAAAAACAGGAAAAAAAATGCTAGGGTTAAAAGACAAAGCCCAGCACATAAAACTGACTTTTACATTCCACTGGACCCAAATTTAAACTCAGGGAGAGATCCCAATTTTTCCAAAGATCCCAAATATGTCTGACTTCCAGGGATCTTTCAAATGATGAACAAGACGTCTAGATTTTTCCCAGCTGATGTAATGATGCTGGTTGGAATATTTCACCCAGTACAACAATGACATAGTTTAACCGGAGCGTTGGAAGAAGCCAATATGGATTATAAATCTACGTGACACTCTAATACAGTGTGGAAAAAAAACTTTGTTTCTTATTTGAGCTTACTTAAGGGGAAATTTTAGAGAAGATGAGAGTTTAAGGGATAGTCAAGATCTTCCAGACAAACTGACATTACTGGTTACTGGTGGAAAGTCAACTGGTCTGTAATGTGAAGGCTGCTATGTTTCTAGACATTATTTTCATCCTTAATGCGATCGAGTGAGCGGAATGCTTGCGCATGAGGAGGAGCAGCAGGAGTTTGTGAGCTACAGTACAGATATACGATTTTGTCTGCACTGACAGAACCACGAGTGGTCACGTTCATGCTCGGGGGTTATACGCAGGACAAGGAGGAAGAGGAAGAGGCAAGGGGCCGGGTGAGGGGGAGAAGAAAGGAACGTGCGGAGTACAAACTGTCACAGGAAAAAATAGTAAAAGTACTGGAAGGAAATAGGTTGTTAAATGGTCCTTGCTGTTAGTAAACAATAACAAACAATGTGTGCAGCTGGACAGCGCCAGATCGCAGAAAGCAAAATGTCCCCCAAAGTGTTTTTGCAGCCCTGACAGCTGGAAAAAATGAAGAATTGAGATTAACTTTTGTCCAAATTATAAACCTATAGTTGCAGTTGCACTGTGTAGAGGTGAAACTGTTTATAATATAGGTTTGTGCTAAGTGCACCAAGTTAAATTTAAGACATTTAAGCCATTTCAGCCACAACAGATTGCAACACAGGGCTCCAGACTGACTTTTCCACTGGTAGCACTGGTGCTACCAACTTTCTCAGTTGCTTTGGCTGCACCCTTTTTTCTCTTTCCCCCTCTCTTTTTCTTCTTTGTGAACGGGAGCTCCTCTTTTGCTATGTCATAGGCAGTGTTTAACTTGACGACCGTTTTATTTTCCTCCCTTGAGCGATTACACTCATTTAACTGCAGAAAAGAAGCGGGGAGGGGCTCGGAGCTTCGGGTGCTGCATCAATCCCTGCTCTTCTACTCCCCTCATTTCGTTTCATCATCATTAAGCTGTAAGTGCAGGTTGGGAGAGAGGCCGACCGAGCCGGTGAAGAAGGAAAAGTTCTACTTTCAACCTCAACGGCTAAAGCAGCGCTCGTGAAATTTTGAAAAATTTTGAAAAACTGTAAAAGTGTACTGGTGGTGTTTTAAAGGCAAAGGGTGGTGACGGCAAATATTGATTTATTTTAGCTATATCTGTTTACTGCACTTTGCATCACATTAAATTTTGAAAGCATCCTCACTTTTGTGTTAGTGTCCAAAAGATCTGCACAAAAAATAAACTGGAACTGGATCTGCAAAATGCATGATCAGGTATGGTTTTGAAAAAGGACTTCTGAACTCTTGAGATCACCTCGGGAGTGGTTTCTTGTTTTTATTTAGAAGAATATCAAAGAACTTTCACAGACACCCGTTATGTAAACGCTATATTACTTATTGAGTTTATGAGGCGTGCTGTCTCACCGTCAAAACCGTGATCACAAGAATGACCTCCCTCTCGGGCAATACTGTCGCTCATTGAAGGAGCTGGGGATTTGAGGAGTCCGATTTTCAAAGACAGCTGTGGTATTGTTAGTGCTAATGCACTTGAATCTAATTAGCCAGGTAATATGAGACATGTCTCAAGTAGTTTAGATGAGGAGGACTCAGGCCCGTGCACTATAATTTACTCACTGGGAATTGTAAAATCTAATTAACTGTTGAATGAATCATTTTAATGCTTTGTAATGAGGTCAGGTCTTGTTTATCTGAGGATAAAACGTGAATATTTTCTTCTGCCGAGATGGTCGCAGATGGAGCAGAGAGCTGTGGTGAGATATAGAGTAATCTAGGCCGGCAGATGTGCATGTGGTTCCTGAGGTGGAGGTCTCGACTGGGACACCACCTGCGGGCAGCCACAGAAAGCCCTCGGAGAAAGTCTCTGATGTGGGATTACCTTCTGAAGTTTATCTGGGAGGACAGCCAGCGTAAGCCGTAATGTCTGCTCGTCCCACACCGCCGTCCGATCATGTCACTGTGACACAGCCGTGACCACGGAGACTGTTGCCCTGACGACAGACAGCCCAACCGCAACAGAGCACCGAGACTGACAACGTTTGAAGTATTGACCCCATACAAGGTTAATGTGACTGACACGTGGACAGAAAAACCCCTGTGTGAATTATTTGCCAGAACATGTATTCCCATTAAAAATAACCTCCAAATAATTTTGTGACAACAGCAATGTGGAATTAGGAGTCTTTTAAATCCAAAAGTCTCATGTGATTACATATAGATTATTGATTAGAAGTCTGATGCAGACTGCAGACCAGGGAAAACTTGTTTTCCAAATGTTCTACTCTGGCAAAATGAAGATTAAAGGCAACAGACACAAATTGTTTTTTTCAGGCGTAAATGTCAACATTGAACAGGTGGACACCAGGGTCCCCAAGATTTAAATTCTATATAAATTTATACAGAATTTGTATACTGCTTTGGTGCAGCACATGAAGGAGCAAGATTTTAACTGATGCAAAGACAATGATAATTTATTTTACTACTAGTATGTGTGTGTGTGTGTGTGTGTGTGTGTGTGTGTGTGTGTGTGTGTGTGTGTGTGTGTGTGTGTGTGTGTGTGTGTGTGTGTGTAAAAGGACCGCTAGGAGCTGGCAGTACAGTACACTGAATATCTTTGGGTTTGGACTATTGGCCGGGCATTTGAATATGTCACCTTGGGCTCTGGGAAATTATAGTGGGCAATTTATAGACAAAATCATTAATCAAGAAAATGATCAGTAGATAAATCAATAATGAAAATAATCATTAGTTGCAGCCCTAGTGCTTCTATATCCCTGTATCAATCTTTATCATCTATATCAATATCAAATAGATTTTATTTTCTGACTCCACAGGCATAACTTTCTGGCTAATCCAGCAAATGATATAACTGATTAATCAATGTACTTCATCACATTGATGTAAAAAAGCTAGTAAGTGGATCTTGAGTGAATATTATTTCGTCAAACTACTCTTTACGAGGCAAAGAATGTAGTTTCACGCTTTGATGCCTGTTGACAGACAGTGTCTATGGTGAACTTGTTAGCCAACAGTTGCTCATCCAGCAGTCTCAGAGCAACATCAGTAATCATTTGGAGTCATGTTCCTGACCACCTGGCGAAACTATGTCCAGTACTCCCTCCCCTTTAGCTCTGTTTTTGAGCTCTACCAACTGCTGAGAGAAACATCTGACTCCGTAGCTGCTAAACGCTCCACTACGTCCGTCAGTTAGTGGCCAGGTGTGTCCGCTGTTTGGTTGCCGAGCACTTTAATTTGAGGGCAGTGGGAGAACTGCCTGGAAGTCGTTTTACTCAACAGATATCGTCTTTCATTTACAACGGTTGGTTCGCTGACGCACTCCTTAGAAAATTAAAATACTTTCCGACATGTTAGACTATGGTTGTGCTTTGCGGATGCAAAGTGTCTGGGGCTCAAATCTCACTCAAGCCAACACCCATGCTGGTTAAAAAAGATACTATTAGTACTGCATTTTATCAAAACAAAGGGCCTTAATGAGGGATGTTGACATTAAATTTGAGCTGGAGCGCTGTCTCTCAGGTGAAGTGAGAACACAAAATTTAAAACCTACAGAATGTTTTGCTTTTTCAAGTGTTTTAGCAACCCAGTCAGTCTTTCACCACCAATGGGCGTTTTGCAGAATCTGAGAAACACTGTAATGCTGTAGGGGAAACCGAGTGTAAACACGCCCACCCAGTGGTGTTGGATTATGTTTTTCCTGACGGTACCTGTCGTGCAGCGGTGATCTCACCCAGCCAGAACCCTGCTATCAGCAAAATAATCTGCCAACGTGAGACCGGCAGATAAAAAGACGCAGGGGCAAGTTTTCGCAGGCAGAAATAAATTCCTCAACAGTTTTCCAGTAATAAATGTGAGACGCTGCCTTTTCATTGTCTTACCCATCTACACATCTGCACTGAGCATAGACGTATACAGGCCCAACCGTGTTGGGGACGTGAAGCCTACCCAAAAGAAAGAGAGGATAGAGCACAACATCTAGCAGAAGAGATCAGCTCATTTTATTTTAATTCAAAATAAAATTCGGTTTCCTTCATCATCTTTGCACATTTAACAAGAAACTGTGAACGTTGTAGCACGAATGAACTTTGTTTTGTGCACAGATTAAAATGGCCGGAATGAAAACGCAGTCAGATAATAAAACTAAACTATGTAGTCGTTTTAGTAAACAGCTGATACAGTGTACAGGAAACACAGCGTTTCATCATCTCAGCCACATTCCTCTAATAATAACAACAACAACCCCTGATGCTAATCACTCCATAAAAGATTACACCACAAAAACTGACAGCTTAGTTTACATTTGAGAGTCCTCCAACGCACAAAAATGCCTTCTGCTTACTGTTACTTCGCTGTGCAGAACAATGTTTGTGCAGAGTTTATTGCCACATCCATCTGCTGAAGAGGGAAAGTTTCTCTGCGCTCACCTTAAATCTGAGTTTAACACCTGCACGTACCAACAGGATTTTTATGACGTCTACAACCAGAAACTCAATCCCGGTCCAGTGTGGAACGGGTTTGACGTGGAAACACCTTGTAATAAATATTTGCAAATTCATGGATGAAAGAGATGGACTAGATGTAATTTTAAGAATTTTTAACTAAGTAATTCAACTTTTTTGTGAAAAAAACAAAACATATCAGACACATATTATTAATAAGAGCTGAGTAATTTCTAATTTCTAATCTTTTTACACAAACGAATCATATCATGTCTGTCTGTGTGTGGTGGTTCTATAGTTACGCTGGTGACTGTGCTGCTGACGCCAGAACCTGACGCTCGCCCAGCTCCGGAGCTGAAGTGGCTGCAGGTCAGCCGTCCTTTTCCAGACAGACAGAATGACGCTACGCCGGCACTGCGGGTGACACCGCTGGCACCACGTGTTTGTGTTTGAGATCAGACTTACCAGGACTGAGTGCATCCCCATGTAGATTCGACTGACGCAGACCAGCAGACACCAGCAGAGAGCCAGACTGAAGCCCAGTGCGAGCGGGTACTGTGGAAGGTGAAAGGAGACAATTTTCAACACCAGGTAAAACACCTTCAGTGTTTGGAAACGAAACCAGTCAGGCATGTTTATAATTAGCAACATTAAGACAAACCATCTTTGATGCAGCTCTGATTAGGTTATGAGAACTTCAACTTTAAGAGAGGCAGTAATCGATTACTTTCTCAATGAACTGTACCGCAAATAATAATGAAAAATTCCCTCGTAATTTTTGAGAGCCCAAAGGGACATCTGCAAAAAACTGGTTTTGACCAAGCAACAGTCCTAAACCCAAAGACGTTTAATTGACCATCAAATCAGACAAAGAAACTCAGCAAATCAGCGGCCGAGCTGCTGGAACCGGCAAATGTGGGGCAATGTTTGCTTGAGACATGACTGGAACAATGAATCCATTAAATAGTTAACAAACTAAATCACTGCGGCTCTGGACAGAAGCAAAGACATCCACACATACAACTGAGAAGTTGTAAACAGCAAATGTTGGATGTTTTTATTTGATAATGACGACAGGGTTTTCCCTACCATTGTGAGACTTTGGCGCGGCACCGACTGAACGGAAAAAAATAAGTAAATAAATAAATAAAAAACTATGCTGAGAGTTCTCTACCGCTCTGGAGAGAGAGGATACCGTACTGGCCCTAATATAAGGCAGTACTTTTTCCCCGAAACTACACTTTAGAAAAGTCGGGGTTGTCCTATATTTGAGGACTGGAGAATTACGTCTTAATTCTTTACAACAGATATTCTTTCTGAATGGAGAGAAGTACCAGTGTAACTACGTTCTTTTACACAGTGTTGCATTGTGGGTTATTTGTAGCCTTATTATGTTGCTAGGCTAGTGAGTGTTTTCCAGTCTGCCCATAGTGGGTCTTTCAGGGTTAATCAGCCTTAAAAAAGTGTTTCATTCGACCAGTTTAGCCTGCTGGAGTTTCTGAAGGCTGGTGTGACATGTTCTGGTGCCACAGAAGGAATAAATTCACGGGGTCTTTAGGTCTCCCGACGTCTTTACTGCAGAAATAAACCCGGGAGAAAAAACCCGTCAAACAGCCGAGAAATAAATCTGTCACAGCCGAAAGAAAAGGATTCAACACATTTGTTTGACCTCAAGGAGGCACACAGTGTATTTTGGTGAGAAACAATGAACGAAAACAGAAAACCTGTTGTACAAGAAAACTCCACAGAGTTTGAGCATGTAGTGCAAAATTCTTTTAAAACAATTAAAGCCGTATTTATTTAGATGCATATAAAGCTGACTCTGCTTTGTACGTTGCCTACTGTTCTTTGCCTTTCATCAGCACACGCCTGACTGTGTTTGACATTTTGCAATACATAACTGCACTCGTGAGCCGCTGCATCAAAGCTAACACATCAGCTTGCGGCACATTGCTGGAGTTGAGTTTCAGCTATACTTTGTTCAGTGTGCAGCTTGTAACAAGCCTTGATAAAATGTTGCAGCGATGCGGTGGGTACGATTATCTGTTAATGTGCACTGGACAAAGACGACCTCGTAAATATTTCAGCGATTCTGCTGTTTCCTTATCAGATGTCCGTGGCCTGTTGCAAAGAGAGAAAGGAGGGACTGAGGGCTGGGTTCACACCGCAGCTTAAAGTGTCCAAAGTCAGATTCTTTTTCCCCCATGTGAGTCAGATTTTCTAATCGGTGTAAACTGCAAAAAGCTGTAGCAAGTCACTGTTCTTCAGTTTTGACCTGAGTCACATGAGCACGTGCCTCAAAAACAGATCCAGAAACCGTTAGACCTACATGAGACGTGTAGCTCAACGCTCAACCTGAACTCAACAAGTAAATCTTACATCACAGAAGTGTCAGCAGCTTATCTGAGCATTGTCAGCAGGATGAACACAGATATGCAACAAAGATAACCCGAGGGAGACGAAACTCACAAACTGGAAAAAAAAGAATTAAATCAAAACACAGTCAACAACCAAAGAGACGCAGTTCAAACCGAGCGTATTTCCAACGTGCATGCACATGTAGTTTAGAGGTCTTCAGGCCCACTTGACGTCCTGTAGATGTTCTGCAGGCTGGAACAAACGACCTGTGATAACTTTTGAGCAGCGTGAGCAACACGTGACGGCTGCGAGTTTGTTCATGTCAGCCGATTCCTTCTTGGGAGTTTGGGTTATTTTGTGTTGTTTCGTCCTAGCCCGTAGCAGGATATGTTTATGTCCCGCTGAGGTAACTTTCTGTTGACATGGAGTTTTCGTTTGTGATGCTGGTCAGTGAATTGTCATTTTAAGTGCTGCTATTTCTGTAAGTTGACAACTTGTGCAGATGTATGATGTACGGATGATGCTGGGTTACCGGGTGTCCAGGGAGGGTTAGAGTCACTCAACCATTCTGAGATGTAGGTGGCAATTCAGAGGTCTGGAGCCAGGCTATGATTCTGATTGAACCTATCCAACATTTCCTCCGCTTGTAACGATTCTTGTACCTCAAATACCAAGGTGGCCGTCAATTACCAGTGATCCCTTTCCTCCAAATTAAAATCTGTGTAACTCACTGAGTGGATCTCACTGGAAATGTTTTTATGTTAGGTAACACGAGGCCAGGGTTTACTGTGGTACTGAAAACTGAGTAGGCAGCGAGCCGTGACTGAATGAATGTAATGGATAATGGAAACGATGAATTTAATTTAATTGACACTGACAAAGAAACGGTGGATCGGTCACGTCAGGGCCGATACTCTAACCACTCAGTAAAGTCAGCATTGGGTACGGATGCGATACCGATCAAAAATGCAAACCACAGTTTTTCTTAACCCCAAGGTGACATCTTCAAATTGCTTGTTTCAAGACATTCAGTCCACCATCACATGAAACAAAGAAAACAAGCGAATTCTCGCAATTAAGAAGCTGAAATTAGGTCAAATTTGGCATTTGAGCTTGAATAATCACTTTAACGTTAACCGATTCAAAACAGTTGCCAGATAATTTTCTGCCCATCAACTGCTCCATGTATTGGCTAATCAGAAAAGTTGGATATGAGCAGCAGTTCGGGACGTGCCGTGCAGATCTGCAGCGTGAACGCAGCCACGCAGAAGAAAAATGAGTGACAGCTCAGCTGAAAGAGATGACAGATGAAAGAGTGTGCTGCTGAGGTTTGCACACTTGCTAAAAGCCCTTTGTTCCCTTCATTGTGGCTCCCGTGCGTTGAGATAGCTCAGACTCCCCCTCACACGCCAGAGTTACATGACAAACCCCACACCATCCCTGCGTCTCCCGGACCTCCAGCCCTCGGGGGAGGAATGATGCATCGGCTGTCTGATGGAAGCTAATTAAAACAGAGACCAACGGCAGTTGGCTCATGTCACTATCTCACACAAACACATTTTATAGTGCAACTAGAGATGAAACATTTTTGGAGGATTTAATAATATATGATCAGAGCACTATGTCAATACTGAGCTGCGTCCTAAATATTTAAAATCACATCGTAAAAAGTTGATTTGAAATCACATAGTTAAAAGACACAAAGTTAAATTTACATTTAGAATCACTGTGTCAAATGGATTTTTAGATGGCCAGAGTATAATCCTAGAGAATTGGTGAAAAAAAAAAATCTGAATCTTCTTTTTCAGATCAGATAGTTTAAACTATCATTCACTTAGACAAGAGAACTGGGAATGACTTTGGTTGTTTTATCACAAAATGTTGAAACAATAAACGCTAAGATTGAATTATTTTCCAACCTTAGTTGCACCACTCGTGCCAGCGTCTTTATATTTTCTCTATTTTTTTGGTCAAATTTCGAATCGACAGTGGTGGTTTGTGACTGAAATGTTCATCGTTTGAAAACCTCGTGGGATGTGCCACTGAGGTTCGCAGGGTCAGAGCAAACAAGAAAGAAAAGAGCACAATGAGAATAATGTCTCGGTTACAATGCAGGCGTCATGTATCAACAAGATACGTTTCACTCCCACTGTCTCCATTTACACTTCATGAACCCTGCCCTCCTTGTAGTCTGTCGGCCTGTAATGATAATACCACTACGATAGCTGCTTTGCACCAGTGTTAGATTCATTCCTTCGGCCCGTACTTCAAGGTGACACGCTAACATGCTTGAGACAATGACATATAAGAACCCCTTTTCCAACCCGCATTAGCCTACTGGATAAAAAGATAGAAATGGGATTTGTACGTTCTGCCAATGGCGGCTACTGAACTCTGACCTCTCAGTATTTGTCTGGACAAATGTATTTTTCTAGCACAGAGATAACTGCTTATCTGCCAAAGTAATCGTTGGTGATGCAGATAAATTAACCACAGCTAAAACGCACCTGCATGTATCCAAAGGCATGCACTAAGTTCACAGCTTGTGCGTAATGGAAAAGTAAATAAAACTTGTGAACTTCATTCGCATATTTTACCGCGAGTGAAATTTTTTTTTTCTTTTTCCGTACAATCCTAAAAGATATTCATCTCGGGCTTGAGTTTGGTGCATTTATCCTTTGTGCGGTTATTCATGTGTCTGCATGCGAAGCCCTGAGAAGGCTTACAATTTTGTATAACTGCATCTATATACAGTATTTAAAGTCATCTTGTTGTCTAGCGTTTCGTTTTTACGACTGTCCTCAAATAGCTTGTTTTGTGTTTAATTTACGTTGCGTGGTAAAACCTCCACAATGTGGAATAGGGAACTTCCTTACTAGCATTTTTCTCACATTCCCCACGATAATTGTGCACTGAGCCGTTCAGGTCCAGAGTCAGCAGGCAGAAGCGCCTTGCTCCGGGACAAAACACAACACTGGTTCAAAGGCTGTTCGCATCAGATATGGGACCGACTGGCCACATTTAGAGAGAGTCCTGTGAGACCGTCATACAGGTGTCAGTTATAAACCTTGAGACCTCTTTCAAAAATGAGGTCAGCGTAGAGGGAGAATTTGGTTGAGAAACAAGCATCTTTGTGTGTGTGGATTAGCTGTGAAGCCGGGTCAGACATGCGCAGATCAAGGCTTTGTTTAGAAAGAACTCGCTGAGAGTCAGAGGGGACAGGAAGGGGGGGGGGCTGAGGAAACCGTCTGTGGACATGTTGTCCAAACAGTGTCCTACGTCCGTGTGCAAACAGAGCATGTGTCACCAGGTCCCACGGCTGTGTTTGCATGCTCGCTCTGGCCTCGGGCCTGTGACCGCAGCGGTGCTGCGGCGGTTGCCTCATGCACAGATTTATGGACATGGTGTGTTTTTTGTGTGGCTTGTGGTTCTATTGACACTGCTTATTGACTTTTAGCCTCAGAGTGGGGTTTGCTCTGTGCTCCCTAACATGATATGTACTGCACATACATACATACGTGTACACACACCCAAAACCATACTGCTCTCAGGAAGTGCTGTTGTAACACTGCCGAGATGTAAGCTTGTAGCGTGTCGGGAAAAAAAAGTGCAGTATTTCACTTTGCAAATGTGTTGGAGCAGAGGTATTAAGTGGCATATAAGGAAAAGTAAAGTACAAATACCACAGATTTGTACTTCGGTACAGTATTCGAGTAAATATACTAAGTTATCTTCCACCACTAGTTAAGCAGCAGCCTGTTACACCAGCTGAACCTGAGTTTGACCATAAGTTTTAGCGTAAAGTCAAAACAAACTGCTAGATGAGTACAAATCCTTTAAGTCACGTTGTTGTACCTCTGAAAAGCGATATCTAAAGTTTTACTTATTTCTTCACTCACTTACGTCGTAACTACTTGCTGTGGTTTCACATTAAACTCGCCACTTTGTTCAGCTGCGCCATCTGCACTTGCGATGTAACTTAAGGTCAACCCTAATCAAAACAACGCCGCAGAGAGTGACGTTTCCTCCTGAGCTCCACTTGGGTATATGGGAGAGAAGGACACTTAGCAGACGCAGTGACTCCTTCCCCGGTGTCTCTCCTTCACTACGTTCAAACTAAGCTACGTTTGAGCATACAGATAGCTGCTGCGAGAGGCACTGGTGTTTGATTTCTGCTCATGAATTTGAACTAACGTGCAAGATCTTAAAGGAAAGGGGCCACTCTTCGCTCTGTGACAGAAAAACTAGTCTTTAAAAACTACTCTTAAGAAAAGCAAACACCGTGACGGCCCCTTTCCATCTTTTGAATGCGACAGAAGAGATTTTCGGTGGATGTTTTCCTACAGTTTGAATGAAAACACAATGTACAACTTAGGGCCGGAGTTAGGAAACACTATAACTATTAAAATCATTCATGCTTGCAGGAAAAGCTGTAGTGTTCCCACCTAATGTTCCTGCTTGAGGGAGGAAGCCTCACACAAAGCCTGTTTACCAATATATTGTCTGTTCTGGCTTGAGTGGAGAACATAACAAGAATATAAAGAAACCCACGTCGCAATCAGTAAATTATTCTTTATTTCTCTCGTTAAGAAGCCGACGTTCACTTCTTGCAAAAAACACTATTCATCATTCGTATGTTCTCGTATCTCTTCTCCATCTTTCCTTCATCTGGTCGAATCTGTTTTCCATCTCTATTCCTCAGCTCCTTTTTTCACACCCTCTAAATCTCTTCCTCTTGTCTTCCAGTCCAGGCCTCTCTTTGCCCTTCAGTCTGTTCTCTCCTTTCATATCGTCCTTTCTCCCTTTCACTTTTCTGCATTAATCCCCTCTCCTTGCCCCTAACCACTTCTCTCCTCCGTGCTTTCTCCATCTCTTTCCCTCTAGTCTCATCTTGTCTGATCTCCTCTCATCTACCATCTACTGTAATATTCTCTCTGCTTCCTACCACCTCTCTCCTCCTTCCCTCTCTCCGAACTGCTCTTTTCTGTCCCTCGTCTTCTCCCTTATTTCTTCCTTTTGAATATCTTCCACAGAGACATATGGCTCGAGTTACTGCGAGCTGGAGAAGGGCGGTGGGATGGGAGGAGGACCGTCTGACTGCGGCCCATCCAAATCCAAAATTCCTGCTTTGCTCAGACAAGCCGGCCAAGGCAGAGAATCAGCAGGAAACCTCACAGAGCAGCTCCAGCAAGTAGCAGGGGAGGTCAGGGACAAACGCTTCCATCTCTCTGAAGGCTTTGCATCTTCCTCTGGAGAAGAGGATAAATTGTTGTCTCCACATTTCTACATTTTTAACATTTTTTAACCAAAAAAACAGAACTGTTTTAAGAATATTTTCAAGTCCTAAAAAAGGTCTATTTTTTTTGTCTGCTGTGCTCTGCCAAAGGAACCTTTCCCTCCTTCTCATATAACATGACTGGCTTCTGTTACACTGATTCAAAGTTTATCCTTAATCGAGAAAATGGAGCATTTAACACTTTTTTAAATAATACGACTGAGTCTTTGGACTCGGGGAGCATATTGAGTTAAAAGCTTGTGGTCAAAAAAAAGGCAGAGTCCAGTTGCAAGTCTTTTTTGGTTTGGTCCAGATGAATCTAAAGTCATCAGATTAATGACTCATGTCTGACTTCGGTCCAGGTCACATGACTCAGGTCCACACCTCTGCTTGTAGCACATAAATCAGTACAGTCTGAGAATGAGTCTTATCATTCTTTCCAACGCAATATACATGCAAAATTCATTAAAACTGGTAAAACTACTAGGGTTGCCCCCTAAAAGTTGATGACTCGAGTTAAGAAGACCCAAAGTCACTGCTTTTTTTTGGTGTGTTTTATTTTTTTTTGTGCTGCATCATTGCACACAGAGCTACGCAGGAGCGACAGCACGGCCGGCTGTAAATTATTACAAACCAAGTCTTGCCTCAGAATGAGCGAACCACAAATCTAACCGTGATGGAAGCAGAGAAGGGCCATCGAAACGGAGGTGGGCAACGCCGGACGGCGTGGGCCAGGGCGGCACGACTCGTGTCTGCCGGCTGCTCCCTCGCTCTCAGCTCCAGCGCTGGATGTTAGTGAAGTCACCGGGGCTGCCTTTGGAACTGGACGCAGGTACAAAACGTCGCCTCTGCCGTCCACTGTGGCTGAGCGCTCAGCTGACAGCACCGTCAGCAGCCGAGCAGGAGAGACTCTCCTCTGCGCACAAGGGTTTTATATCTCAACTCTTACCAGAATGAACACTCTGACCTATTCTGACTATGTGGAAATTCAATGATTTGCCATCACAGACGATGAACAAAAAGGTATCGAATTTTTTTTTTTTTTTGGGTCTGTCTCTGTTTTTACTGATATTGTATTTGGCTTTTTCTTGGCGTTCTGACTCTTTCATTATTATCATTATTATTATTATCATTAGTATTAATATTATTCTCGAATGCAGGCTGATAAAGGAATTTTGTGCCTCCTCATAAAGAGATTGTAAGTAAGTTGGAATTTACATGGAAACTCCAAAGGAAAAAACCTTTAAGAACGGAACTGTTCATCATCTGTCCAGAAACTATTTCCATGAGCTTTCCACCAATGTGATAACCCCAAAGTGCGTCAGATATAAACTACAGCTCTTAACGAATCACAGATCGGACCATGAGCCTGAGGAAATGATGATAACGGTGAGTCAGGTCGAACAACAACGCCGCGTCACATTAAGGCCAAAGTTGTTTGGGAAAATGAGTGTGTCATTGTTGGGGTGAATCTGTCTGCTGTGTGATTTGGGAGAAACGGATCTGGCCTTTGTATGAGCTCTGCTTTAAGGCTGACATAGTATTAGTACTCAGTTCAGTTGAATTGACTAAGAAAACCCTGCGGTGTAGTTCACCCAAAGGTAGCTTGCATTTGAGAAAAAAAACAAAACAGTTTGTATCTATTTAGTGCAAAGCCAGAATTTGTTCAGTAATAAATCTGTTAAACAAAAACTATGAACTGATGCGTGGACGTGTTGACCAAGACCACCAGGGTCGGACCAGGAACCAAACCAATCTATAATCTATAAACTGTATTTGTGCTTTCATGTGCTTTCCATGCAGGAGGATAACAATGACCACAGTTTTGAGGCCACAAAAGGGAACATTTTGTTAATTTAGCCCTGTACAAGTTATGTTTTGTGACATAAAATCTCTTCAGAAGTCAGACCACCTCCCAAAAGGCCTTCAGAAAACACAGAAGTGCACACTGGCCGTTTCGCATCATTTGTCATCTGTGACATGCACCAGAAACTCCTTAAGGGCAGAGGTCAAGGAAAGGTAGCCGGGATCTGCCCATCCGGGGAGTGAATGTGATAAAACTGCTGCCTTTCGTTGACCTTGGACAACCAGGTTAAACCGTGGTCCGCTGCCACGTTTCTCCCCTTAAATACACTCCAGGTATGAAGTGAAACTGAAGAACAGTGATGGAATAAGAAAATCTTAAGAGGAGGATTTATGAGTCTGGAGAAAACTCAGGCACGAGGTGCGGCCCTGTCAGTTGCCTGCAGGTCGCATATGTTAAAATCCCGGTTAGGGCAAAGTTGAAGAACGACATCTGAGACCAAAATAAACCTGAGAGCATCAGATTTAAAGAGTGAGACAGGGGTCAACATATTATCTGGTGTTCCACAAAAGCAGGTCGGCTGTTTGCATTTCCAGACCTTGAATAGAGATTGATATATTCCAAGTGTCTAACAAGCCATGTAGAGAAGGGTTTAGGGAAACGTTACACTTTGTATTTGTTTTCAGATTCAGGTTGATGAATAGAAGGAGACCTTTTGTGACAGTAAGGAGAAAGCAGAGAGATACAGACGCTAAATCAGTCTCATCTCGGGGTCCCACGCTTGAAGGTCAGGGGTCAGCTCTCTTATCACCTCCTCTGCCAGACAGACGGGGAGGCAGCGTGTCCTAAATCAATCCCACCTCTTTTGTCACATCACCAGTGTGAGTGCACCACATACTTAACACATGGTTACAGTTTGTATAACATGTGCCCTTGGGACATGGGGTTAACTGCGCACACAGTGAACCGTATGCCCTGTTTCTTCACTCGTTTCCGCTCACCACTCCAATGCTCTGACCCTTCTTTGGTCTGAATGCTAGAAAGTTCGACTAAAATACACTTTAACCAGCGAGGACTGGTTTGACGACTTCCAAATATAGCTCTTGTAATTTATCAGAATAAGGAAATGTTAGGGCTGTACCCAAATCACAACTGTCCAAGTCAAGTCCGATTGCCAGGTCAGGCCGATGCTTTGATTCGTGGCTCAATGAATCAAAGCTGAACGGGTGGACATGTCGCCCCTCTACAAAAGTGGCAGGCAACCATGGGGCAATCGCTGTGGCTTCCGCAATATTTTGCGCCACAAAGCTGAACAAATCTGTAATTTATCTCAGAGTCCAACCCCTCAAACTTAACATGCAACCCTTCTACTAAGATACTTCTGTAGATCTGACAAAATAACCTCAACTCAAGGTCCAATTACTGTTTTTTCTTTTCAGGGGATCTCACACTCTTCAGTTGAAGGTGATAGCTCAGTTGTCGTTATATAATGTACAAACTGAACTTTGGTCATGCGATAGCAAAGCGGTGGACAAGTGAACAAGCACGACGACTGAGCTTCACCTGCTCATGAAGACAGCCAGATGTGGTTAAAAGCTCAAGAATGAACTTTCACACTCAGTTGTTAAAGTGCCTATTCCGCATTCTACAATCTGTGTAGAACTTCAGTTCTTTGAAATGGTTGTAATCGGCTTTTTATCCATTTCACACTTGCTAGACTGAACTACTGCTCTGGTCAAAGAGCAAAAAATCCACATAGCTGACAGACCCGTCCACACATTGGTCGAGTTTCCCTCGTCCCTCAGCTCTATCAGAGACAAATGGACTTCCTGCAGATTGTTGTCCATGTTCCTCACTGTGTGGATGCACAGGGAAACAATGGAGGTGGACTACACAGACTTTCTGTTGGCTTTTAAAGACTCGAAACAATGGTGTGTTGTTCCTCCTGAGCGAATAGGAGGAGATAAAACAAAGAACAACGGCTTGTAAAAACAAAATTCCTGCATGAATGTTGTTCAAGTGATTTGGCACAACTCAGTTCATTTTCTATGGACTTTAACGGATCTTTTCCGAAGTGGGAAAACAGAAGGTAAACTGCGAGCTGTTGTCAAGAGATGCTTCGCTGACCAAAAGGTGAGAAAGTATAATTTTTAGCCGCACGTTAGAATACGAAATGTAACGTACTAAGTGGTTAACATGCTAAAAAGCTGAATGTTACATGTCATGTAAAAATAAAGCTGAGCCAAAGAGCCAAAAGAAGCCTTTCGGATGAGAGGCCAAACGTCTTCAAGAACATAGTACAAGAAGTAAAGTAGTACACAAGGTAAAGAGTCAACAGACGTGCTCATACTTTGGAAACAGCCACCCTGGATGCTGTCGCTGCATCCACTGAGCCAACCACTCAATAACTAATGACAAAGGACAAGACTGACTTCAAAGACAAAGTCTCAGTGATCCTGTATCAGGAGTTGGCAGGTGGGGGGCATTATGGGATTGGAGGAAATACCTAAAGCCTCTTTCAAACAGAGATCCCGCTATATTGCTGTTAAGAGGACCCCTAATTATGCCGCCCCCGCTTATTTACATTGAACAAAAACAAAACGCATACACGCCCCCGTGTGTGATTTTTAGACAGCATACACGTTTATATACACACGTACACATGTATGCATATACATATACATATGCATATACATATACATACGCACATACATACGCATATGCATACATACATATGCATATACGCACATATATACACATATACACAAACTTATATACACATGTACATACACACATATACACACACACTTATATACATATACATACACACATATATGCATATATACATATACATATATGCACACACTCACATACACACACATGTATACACATATGTACATACACACACATACACACATATATACATACACACATATACACACATACACACACACCTATATACATATACACACACATATACATATACAGACATACACACACATAGACACACACACACACACACACACACATATATACACACACACACACACACACACACATATACATGCATATATATACAAACATACATACACATACACGCACATACACACACACATATATACACACACATATAATATATATATACATACATACACTGGACAAAGGTCTTATGGTTGTAATATTTGTTTTACATTGGCCAGCCCTCGTAAGGAGGCAAAAGGTCGGCAGCAGGTGTGTGTGCAGCTCTCAGGGATGTGGTTTTCTTTGGATTTTCACCACTCTCTAATGTTTCTGGAGAGGCAGGGAAGTTCCCAAGAAAAGCTTCCCCCCGCTGCTTACTGTTTATTCTGTTCTCAAGTGAAGCTTAAGGATTTCGCTTTCATGGAACAGGGAGAGCAGGCAAACAGAGGCAACTGTTGTGAAACATCACAAGGGCCACTTTCTCAGTTTCCTTCTTGGAAATCAGGAGGAAGTGGCCCCTGTCTGCTTCTCCTTCTGCAAATTCTCCGCAGTGTGAGAGCTAGTCGGTGTATCTAGACGGATTTTACCTCCCACCGGCCGCAGGTCATGAAGAACAGGGAGAAAGGGATGGCCGAGCCCGACATGGCGTGCGTGGAGGGCATGCTGTACTCCGAGTTGTAAAACATCTCCACTTTCACCACGGGCGGTGAAGCGGGCCGCGGCCAGCCGATCACATCCTTGGTGCACTGTCCCAGATACATGACCCAGACCCAGACCATGATCAGCCTCCTGCCCACGAAGGCGTCCAAGTTCCAAATGAGGAAGGGGAAGAAGGTGATGTAGAAGGACTCGTTGCCCAGCTCGGTTCCGAACGTGAAGAGGTAGTACAACAGCCGGTTCTCGATCAGGAACTCCTGCCCGGCGTCGCCCGTTAGAGAGTTTCTGCGGAGGGGTTTCACCGTGCTGCTCGGTGGGCCGTTCTCGCTCCTCTTCTCCTCTAACGCGGTTGCCTCAGAAAAGTCCGGCCCGGCTGCGCTGCTGCCGCCCTGACCCGCGGCTGTAGCGCCGGGGAGGCTCGCAGCGACCGTTTCTCCCGCGGCGGTCGCTGCGGACGCCACTGCCCCGTTCTGGGGACCACATTCGCTTTCCTCCCCGTGGTTTCTCTTAACATTTGACTCGGCAAACCTCTTCCGGACCCCGGCTGCCGTCGCTACTTTCTCCCCTTCACCGGCTCCTCCTAAAACGGCGAGGTTTTCACTCTCATTTTCCCCGGTGATGTGGTGATGGCAGGAGCCGTTGTTGTGCGAGCGAGTCCGGTCCGCTCCCTTCCCGCTGCCGCCGGTGGTACTGCCGGCACAGACGGTTTCCGAAAACGTCCCGCGAACCCCACAAATGCGCTGAAAGCGCGCGACGAGGTGGGGGTCTTGGAGATAGCGGAACGCCTCGGCGAACCAGTTACTTTCCCCCATGTTTAATCCGGTTTGGTCACCCACACGCAGCCGCGAAAAAGGAGCCCGGGCTCCGCTTCTCTCCCCGAACAGCGGATGCTAGTTAGCCGGCTAACCCGTGCATTGTGGCAGAGTCCCGCTCAGAGGGGAAGCCCGAGCCGCTTTCAAACTACAACAAGTTACGGTGACGTCGAGCTGTAATTATTCAAAAAAAAAAGAAAAAAAAGAGAGAGAGAGAGTTGTTGCCGTTTTCCGGCCGGACGGTAGCGGACAGACCGAACTCGACGGTTCTCGACGCGGTCCGGACGCGTTCGGCGACCGGCTACCTGAGCGCTCCCCTGTAAATGACAGATTCGAGGAGCCGTCTGGAGAGCGCACCTTCCCCTGTTGCCTTTCCGTGCTGTGGGAAATTTCGCGGTTGCTCGGCCCAGCCCCCGATTTCGCTCACGTCCGAACGGACACCGGTTCGGGACGACCGTCGAGGCCGGCGGCTTACCCACCGGGAAAAGCGGGCAACCGCCCCCGGGGTCCCCAGACAAGATAGACACTAGTTGCAGGCTTTATATAAAATCGTTAGAAAGAGGCTACAATGCAACCAACTAAATTAGTAGGTTCCTGCCTCCTGTCATAATAAGATATTGAAATATTATTTAACACTATTACAGTCAAAGAGACCAGTACTTTTACACACTGACAGTCATGTTTCCTGGTTATACTAACATACTTCTACTTAAGTAACATTTTCAATGCAGGACTTTTGGTAAGTGTGGTGTTTGTACTTTTACTTAAGTAAAGAATCTGAATACTCTCTCAACCAACTGATTATTTCGGGTACATTATTTGATTTATTGCAAATTTGTTAGTAATTTGAATCACGGAAGTTGAATATCAACAGTGACGGGTTCTCCATCCTCCATATTGTGGCCCTGTCTTGCAGTGGGACCCTGTGTCAATCTAGTCCTAGTCAACAATAATTTTCTTTAATAATCAATTGTTCCACGTATAAGACGTCGGAAAATAGTGACAACAACATATTAACTTATCCGGATTGCTTGTTTTTGGCAATATTGTTGTCGTCGGTGGCGGTGGACGTATCCATATTCTTTACTTAAGTAAAATTAGCAATACCACGACGTAAAAATACTCAATTACAAGTAAAAGTCCAACATTTTGTACAGAGGTGGAGGAAGTGCTCAGATCTTGTTCTTAAACTTTTGAAGTCAAAGATGCAAGAAGACAGCGAAATGTAAACTAAAGTATAAAAATGGTAGACTGAGAATATCTTACGATGAGTGAAGAATTTGGTCGCAAATCGCCATTAATATTCTGTTCTTAGATGTGGATACTCGGCCAGGCTATGAATGAATTAGGACTCAAAGTCTCTAAAGTTTGACTTTGGCAGGAGCACATGAAGGCAACAGTAGTTCCGGCGCGCACGCACTATAAACGTGCTCAGGACGTCACGACGTAACGTGACCGCGCTTGTGTCTGTAGCCTGCTATTTTGTGGTCCCTGAAATCAAAACAACCAAAACATAAGAGTTCAAAATGATATCGTCATAATATGAAATAGATGGATAGAGAGAAAGAGAGATAGACAGATAGATAGAGAGATAGACAGACAGAGAAATAGATGGATAGAGAGAGAGATAGACAGAGAGATAGAGAGATAGACAGATAGATAGAGAGATAGACAGACAGAGAAATAGACAGACAGAGCGATAGATGGATAGAGAGATAGACAGATTGATAGATAGAGAGATTTGATTTTTTTTAAAACATTTATTAAACCCACATCATCACCCAAAGACCAGAGAGAAAAATAGCAAAACAAAGAGAAGCAAAAAAAAAACTGTGGCCAAAAAAACATTTTCTCTCAGAAATTAACAATCAGCTCTCCCTCCCCCCCGACAGAACATAAGACCCCTCCCACAGCCCAAATGTGCCTGAAGTCCTGCACGTTATCCATCATTATATAATAAGCGTGTTCCACTCTCAGGCGGGCCTTCAACAGTCCCAGGTTCCACATTGCCAGTGCTCTGGACCCGGTTCCTGCGCGTCAGCCAGATGGCCAGCTTGGCAGAACCAGATAAAAAGTTCACCAGTGTATGTGCCGTCTTCTTTTTAGCGCTGTACCTGGGGGCCAAAAATGAACGACTCAAAAGAAAATTTCTCCCCGATACCCTGAAACCACCTTTTTAAAAGCTCGAACAGCGTCACCAGCCGAGGACACTGAACAAACAAATGCTCCAGGGTCTCCGCCTGGGAGCAGAAGACACACTCTTCCCCCAGCTCAGGATCCAGGTGCGCTCTGTATCTGTTCGTAGCCATCGCCCCGTGTACAACCCTCCACTGGAGGTCTGCTGTCCGCTCTTCAATGGGCAGCTTGTACAGGGCCCGCCACCTGCCTTTCGGGGAAGCGCCCGGACCAAATACTCAGTCCACCTCGACTCCCTCATCCCCGCCAAAGACAGATAGAGAGAGAGATAGATAGATAGACAGATAGAGAGAGAGACAGACAAAAAAAATGCACCAACACACATAAAAAACTTTGTCACCTTACATATTTTATTTGATAATCAATCACCTGCAAAAAAAAAGTTTAATGGCCCTTTTTCAAAATAGTTTATCTTAAATATGGAATATGCATTTTCATCAAAATATAAATTCTTGTTTTAAAATATCAAGCTCCTCTTAAATAGTTGCCTTCAGTTTGTTGTTGTTTTTTTTGTCTGTTTGTTTGTTTTTAATTCGTTATAGTGATTGTTATCAAGATGCACATTTTCAATCTCAGTAAAACTCCCGGACAGAGACTGAACACTCGAAATACAAAGAGACACTGACGAAAGGATGAATCATTCATCGCTGTGCTCGTACAGCAGATAGATCAGCTTCCTAAAGCGCACATCGTGCCGCATCAAATAATCAAATGTCCTCTGACAATTTAGCAAAACCCGCAGTCCCCTGTGCTGTTTTAATCAGGGCTGATAGTAGGAAAATATGAAATATAATATCAGTTTAAAGACGTTCTGCTCTTTGATATTCAGCTTTAAAAAAAAAAAAAAAAAAATGCTGAAACTCATTCACAAAAACAACATTTGGTAGCAAGAAAAAAAAAAACTATCATGACTTCTAAGAGCTGAAGAGGACGAGAGGACGAGTCCTTTTCTTTGTTTTTTTATACTGCAACAAAGCAAATGTATGAGTCATTTCATCAGAGAAAAATAATGATCCTTTTCAGCAACACTTTACTTTAACCCCCTGTGTTAAGCCTTTATAAGTATAGAAGTTTATAACGCATTATAATGCAGTTACGCTCAGATATAAGGACATTTTAAAGAGTTTATCGATGTGGAGTTTTTGTCAAGGTATGACTTCCTCTAAGAAGACATATTTCATATTATCACAACTGTGCTTTACCGCATGGTCATTTATTATGTTCATACATCGGCCTGTGCTTATGCAACCATGAGTTGAAACGACACAGGAGGAGTTGTAGTTGCCGACAAATGCCTTAACAGACGTTAATCATATCTGCTTTCAACTGCATTATAGTGTGATAGAGACCGTCTGTGACACGTTTTAATTACTGCTTATAAATGCTGAACGGGGGGTTTAACGTAAAGTGTCAGCGTCGTTACTTGTCTGTTCACTTTCAACGTGAGATTTGAACACAGCAGCCACAAAGACGGACTTGAAGATTAATTCTTTCACCAGCAGAGAGCAGCAAAGTGATGCAAAAAAAAGAAAGAAACCCACAGCGCATTGAATGAACACGGGACATCAACTACGGACAGAAACTGTCTTCCCACGGGCAGTAAATGCTCCTCAGAGAATGAGGATCTCGAGCTCTTGAGATAGCGCCGCAATTCACACGGTCCAGGGAATCCTGCACAGAGTATTTCAGACATCACACACCAGCATAGAAAGATAACAGAAGCATATCAGTGCATATTCTCCACGCAAGCCAAGGTGCATCAAAGGTAGTCTTCAGTCTGTAAATCCCTGAATATGCTCACCGTTCACATGAGCAACAGTAACAATAAAGATCATCAACACGACGGCAGAACAAACCAAACAAACAGACCAACAAGAAAAACCTGCCTGCTCAGGGTCTCTCACATTTGCACGAATACTAAATGGCAGTTTGACACCAACATCAGAGGCCGTGTTGATCCTGAGGCAGAAGAAGAAGCAGGGTTTCTCGGCTTCTTAAATCCGCTGCTGCCTCTTAGCGAGGGGACAAGAGCAGGCAGCAACCTGCTGACGCGCAAAGCAGAGCCTATGACACATGACCCCGGAAGGTTTTCAGCGGGTAAACCCAGGGAAAACAGCAGCGGCTTTCCTCCCGGCGATTTTAAACACGCAGTTCGCACGTGTCTGCGTTTCCCAGCTATGTGACCACAGGCACGACAGTGAGGTCGGGAGAGTCAGCCGTTGTCGTCCAGGTTGTACAGGAGGACCTGGTGGTTTGGCGTGAGTCCTGGGCAGGTACCCAGGCTGTAAAGGCATCCGGCTGAAGGGTAACAGGGCACCAGCCGGTAATGCTGCAGGTCCTCCAGGCCAAACGCCGGAGAGCAGCGGTCCGTCACCAGCACCTTCACTCTCTTCCTGTCCGGGTACATCAGCCTCCGCTGCCCGCTCTCTCCAATGACCCCCTCCTCGCCTTCTTCTTCTTCCTCCTCCTCTTCTAATTCATCTTCTTCTTCTTCTTCCTCCTCCTCGGCCTCCAGCTCCTCCTCCTCATGGTGGATCTTCCTCAGCAGGTTGTTGATGAGGACGGAGCGCCGCAGGTAGGCCTCGGGGTCCTCCAGGAACCTCAGCTTCTCCAGGGACAGCTTCAGGATGCAGCTCCGGTCCTCCTGCAGTATCAGGTGCTGCAGATGACAAACACAAAGACAGGGGGTTAGTTCGTGCTTTTACATTTTACACTTGACGTTTGACAGTTTTATCTAAAGCAGCTTAAAAGGAGGATATCAGAGGAATGTAACTGATACAAGCAGGTAAAAGCGAGGAGTCTCAGTTTCAAAGCTGCAGCACAAAAGAACTAAAACAGTCACGTGATTCACCCAATTTTCTAGTGATGATGGCAGATAATCAGAACTTATCAGAACATAATCAGCACTTAATTATAACTCCCAGTTTAGAACTCATGAGAAGTAGATTTGCTGTACTTCAGTACGCATTTGAGGTACTTCAGTATTTTCTCTTCATGCCACTTTATACTTCTACGTCAGTACATTGCAGTGGGAAGTATTGTACTTTTTACTCCATGACATGTTTTCTGACAGCTTTAGTTATCGGTTATTTTACAGATTAAGATTTTTCCATACAAAACTTACGACGAGCTTATTAGATAAGATGTTTTATTATAAATGAAACTACTCAACAGTATATACAATTAGAGACGAAACGATTAGTTGAGTCACAGAAAGTTTAACTGGCAACTACTTTGATAATCGTCAATCGTCACGGTTCCAGCTGCTAAGATGTGAAGATTTGCCCCTTTCCTTTTAATAATTTTAATCTATTTTTAATCATTTTGAATTCTGGGCCATTAGTTTGACAAAACAAGAACTGTGAAGGTTTGACTTTGTGCTCTGCGTTATCGTGATGGGCATTTCTCACTACATTCTTAATTTTGACAAACCGAACAATCAATCGATTAGTTGGGAAAATAATCAGGGATTAATCCGTAATGAAATTAATCGTTAGCTGCAGTCCTAGAAAAAATAGTTACAAATGAGCTGCACCTCAAGTACAACAGCAAAATGTTGCTGAATGTATGAGTAATAATAATGTAATATTATATAATAGTATAACAGTCACAGGGGTGATTTTTCTGTGTTACTTTAATATTTTCAGTATATTTTCCTTATTATACTTTAATACTTTTACTAAAGTAACATTTTCAGTGCAGGTCTTGTAATGTATTTTTACAGTGCGGTATTAGTACTTGATGATCTGAATTATTTCCTCCATCCCTGCCAGAGGGGGAGCCAGCAATTCAAGAGAGCAAAACCTTTGCTGATATAGAACTGTTGTATAATTATCACAGGAGATACAATTAAGATGATGTCGGTTTGGTGGCTGGGTTAATCATATCTGTTGTGTAACCATAACTTTGATCTGTGATCTGGATTTTTAGTTTTTATTGCATTGAAAATTCTGTTATGAATATAAAGGTGTCATCTGCATAGAAGCCGAGAAAGAGTGCAGCTTTAAGTAGTGACAGCAAAGGACTGTTTTGTATATAGAGAAAGAAGCTGAAGGACATGAGAATTATTATTTTTATTAATTAATAAAGAATAAAATGAATGTAACGGTGGAAAAAAGCACTGAGGGCGGATATAAATAAACACTTCAGATGGGTCAGGGTTCCTATACACCACGTTTGGCCCTGAACATCTAAAGAAGAATGTGCTTAATAAGATGAAAAGAACAGGTTCGTACTTTTTGAAAATATCCATGTAGGCCTCCATGTAAATCCTCCTCCTCCGCATATTTCCTCTTGAAGTAAGCAACTTTCGACGTTGTTGAATGGTTTGGTCTCTCCCACAGGGAAGGGGCTGCTGGAGGCAAGAAAACAGAGATTAAACTACAATTCGAACAGGAGGAAGGCTGGGAAACGTGTTTAAATATTAAAACACTTCTTTTTACCCTACAACATCAGGTTTCTTCTTTACAGTCTGAGGGAACTAACTTAGACATTTTTAAACTCAGCTGTGAACAGAATCAGGAATTTGAGTGTTTCTTTACATTTTCCTTTCCACTTTCCTTCAGGAAATCAGTATCCTCAAAATTAAAAGCTCCATCATCAGTAAATGTACTGTATATTTTACATTTCACATTCAAGCAAGTGACACTCAGAAAGCAAATGAGCAAAAAGTGAATTCATGAATCACCTTTTGAAAAAGATCCATGTGATCCACTGACATTTAGATGAAGCTTATTATGAGCAGCCACTGAGATTATTATCATCATCATAAGACCTTTAAAGAAAATCATACAAATTTGGGGCCGATACTCATAGTGATATTTTTTGGACTGAGGCAGCTGAGGAGCCAAGATTTGTTCACCAAAGGTAATTATATCTACTTTTTTATTACCTGTCACCTGCAAAGCTGTACTCATTCATCTCCGAAACCAAACCGAAACCACTTGACACTAAAAGTTTGCAGTGAAACCAGGTTAATGACACTTATTTAAGCTTAGCTTTAAAGTTAGAGGACATATTTCGTTGTTTAGTTTTGGAGTAATCCGATGGGAATATGTGGTGGAAATTTGGCCATTTCAGAGGGGACTTCTATCATGGGCTGGATATGAAGGACTCCAACTTTAAAAGTAAGTCCAAAAAAGTCTCTGAGTCCCAGATCCATATAGAGAAAAAGTGAGAAAGTAAACCTTGAATTAAAACTTTGCTGTCAATCTACTGTAATCAAGCTCAGCAGTGGAAAGTGGTACATTTACTCAAGTCCTGCACTTAAGTGCGATTCCAAGGTATTTGTACTTTACTTGAGTGTTTCCTTTTTATGCTACTCCATACTTGTAGGTTAGGGTCTAGTCGGGGCCTCTTGTCATGTTGCAGATTTGTCCAATATTTCCACAAACACAGCGTAAAGATCAGCACAAAAATTCTAAAAACTTAGTAAAAATTTGTGCATCGGAAATGTGTTTTTAATTCTCTCCTCTCCCATGAGTCAACTCATGACCCCTCAGATTTATCTGGGAACCCATTGGAGGGGCCGGACCCCTGGGTTGGGCACCACTGGACTAAACTAGCCGTGTTTAAAGGATTTAAAACCAGCTCCACCTCCAGCAGCTACACCAGTAAAATGCTAATTATGCATCAATGGGTCAGTATTAACAACCCAATAATGTTATTTATCATAATATATGAGTCACAGGGGCAAAACCAGTACCTTTACTTTGATACTTTAAGCACCTTTAGCTGATAATACTTCTTTTACTGGAAGGGATTTGTAATGGAGTACCTTTACGCTGACGTATTGGTATTTTTACTGAAGTAAGGGACCTGAGAGCTTCTTCCGCCGCTGGTCAAGAATGAACCTTCAGGTTTATGGGGGGGTTTTCTGATCTGATCTGTCAGCGCTCATTTAAAAAGGATTCATATGACTGATTTCTAGACTGTGGTGATGGTTTAGGCACAAAAACTACTTGAGTAAGGTTATGGAAACGTTTTTTTTGTTTGTTTTTTTTAAAACAAAACGCCAACAACAATGTCGGCTGCTGACTAACCAACGTCCATTGTCGAAGCCACGCGCTTTGTGATTCCCTCCCGCCCACGCGTTTGTTTCGGCTCTGCACCATCACCCCACTACTTCCGCCGGTGCCCCTGACGGACGGGACCCATAATTCACACGGCCACCAGAGGTCGGTGTCGCGTAAAAAGCGAACTGTAAACCGCCTGTCAGTGAGGCAACGGGCTGCAGCCGTGGTCACCTGCTGCAGACGGTCCACGGCCGGCGCTCAGCTCTCTGACTGGAGTTTGGATTCAGTGCGTCCGAGCCGATCTGAGCCTCCACATCGCCCTCAGGCTCCTGCGTGAGGATGGGGGGGGGGAGGAAGAGGAGGAGGAAGAGGAGGAGGAAGAGACTGGATCAAAACACCTGAGCATGAACACAGAAGCTACAAACACCACTGCTCTACGATTCGGTGCCTAAATTTGATCTTTGATATTCTTCAGCTTTAAGTTCTCGATCCAAAATCGACCTGCCCCATTCGTGCGACCTGCATATATGAACTGCACAAATGGAAAAATACACTGCATATGACTTGACCTTTGACCTTCGACACCCGACGTCTCCTCTTGTAATTTTCAAAGAAAGAAAATCACGTGAAGTCCAAGTTTTCATACACAGCTAAAGGCCCAAGAGAAACGCTGATGGCTGCTGGTGTAAAGCCGTGGTCGGAGCCTCTACGGCAGCAGACAGCGCCTCTTTGTGTGATCAGCGAATCAGCGGGGGGGGGATAAAAAATAAAAACTCCACCTGTATCTGTGAGCTGGAAAACGGGGGAGAAATCGAGAAAGAACGAGGGAAAAAGAAAACATGGAAGCACGTACAATAAGATGAGGACAAAGAAAGAACACATGAAATACATTTAAAAATAATGAGCAGAACGAACTAAATAGGACCATTTCATTTTCCCCCTACTAGTGTAAATAATCTGCATTTCATTTTGTATATTTTCACAATAAAAGCAGTGTGTATGCACATCCTGATTAATGCTGTTACAGGATGTCGAGTTTATTTGTTGGCCATTTTCACATCTTCACTAAAAACCAACGGAGAAAAAAAAATCTGCTGTCTTCAGAAGCTCGTTCCAATTCAAGAGAGAGCAAAGGGAGGAGAGATAAGAGGCCGGTGTGTGTGTGTGTGTGTGTGTGTGTGTGTGTGTGTGTGTGTGTGTGTGTGTGTGTGTGGGGGGGGGGGTTATTTAAAATGCAATGAATCAATCATGAACGGAGAGCGGGAAGCTTTATCGTCGCGAAACATTCGCGCCGGCTCCCCTGAAGCGGCTGCAGTGACTCACACAGTCTTTAACATCCAGATGCGGCCTGAACAACGTTTTTCACCGGTGGGAGAATGAAGCTCGACGAGAGAGAGAGAGAGGGAGAGAGAGAGAGAGAGAGGGAGAGAGGGAGAGAGAGAGAGAGAGGGAGAGAGAGAGAGGGAGGGAGAGAGAGAGAGAGGAGCTGCGTGGGACGCGCGTGTGTGTGCGTGTGTGTGCACGCAACACTCTCTGGATCTCCTTCCGCAGCAAATATTTCCACTGAAAGCACAAGTACGTGTCATGACTGTATAATCCCCCCAATGTCCTCCTTTAAATCCACCTCCACGCCGACGGAGAGAAAGTTCTGAGAGGAAAAACAACAGAATTTGAGCCGGTGACTAAACTACCGGGCTCTCGATTTAACGGACTCTCGGTTTTTACACCTGCGAGGTATCATCGGTTTGTGAGACGAGAAGCGAAGAAACCAGCCCCGTTCTGAGTTTTGTGGCAGGTTATTATTGTTATTATCATTTGGGGCAGTAGGTGGACATGTAAGGATGTTTCGTCTCGGTGGTTTGAGTTTCGTTCCTCGTGATAAAAGTGTTTCTGTTTGATTGTTTTTCAGTTGGAGACGTGTTTTGCTGCTCTACTGTCTCCGTCCCTCCCAGTTGGATTCGTGTTTGAACGACTTCTATTGTCCTTCTCGATCCCGCGCTTTTAATCGCCCCCGCGTCTGAGAGAAGCACCGGAACCGAACTCGCCCTCGATGCCCTCCCGCGGGACGAGTGGCGGTTGTTTAACATGCAGCTGCCGCCGCCGACGGATCCGCTCAATGTCCGTCCGAGCCTCTTACCTTTGACTAGTTCTGCCCAGCAGCGGTCCACCAGGTCCCGGGCACAGCCTCTCTCTCCGTCGGTGCCCTGCGCTCCTCGGCGCGACATCTACCGTCCTCACACCGGTTCAGCGACGCTCCCGCTCGGCCTGAAGTCAGAGCCTCTGTCGGTCGGTTCCTGCGGGCGCACGGGCTCCTCCGGGGGCGAGACGCTCGCCGCTCTCCAGCCTCCTAAAATATCCCGTTCACAGCAACGGGAGACAACGCACAGCGCTCCTGCCGCGCCCTCATTGGTCCTCGCGGAGGCAGATGTTTCCTGTTGCTAGGAGACTGAGCAGGCGCGGTGGTGACGCTCCGGCATCGGTCCCCCGTCCTCCCGCATCCACCGCCGCACGGTCTCTTGCGCTTCTACCGACTGAGAGAAGTTTTCTGTCTCCAGAGGGAACGAGAGTTTCCTTCGGCGGCGGGAGAAGTTTTCAGATCCTCTGCTCGGGGGCGGGAACTGAGAGACACGAGAGATACACGGAACGACCACGAGCGTCCTTTTCCTTTACGTGTCCTTGTGGTCCTTCGATCGACTCTCCAACAAAAACAAATGTTAGCAGTCACTGAATACCGGGGCTCTGGTCCGGGTCTCGCTCAGTAATCCGGCCATGACCCTTAAGAGCTGCTACCTGTCGCGTTGCATCCAATTTACTGTGCTCAGTTACTTTCGGAAAACCCTATGAGCTTATTAACCAATTGTGACCTGTTGTAAAATTCCATTTTCCTTTTTTTTGGACATCACTTTAATATATTTATATTTAAAAAATGAAACTCTGCCAGGGATGAAAATATAAAAAATAAAAGAAAATAAAGTCCTGAACTCATTCCCACTGTTGTCTGGTGTGTTCAGTCCACCAACCTTTGCGGCGGAAAGGGGCATTTAACATCCAACACAGAAATATTAGAAAATATGGACCGAAAACTAGAAAACTGAATCGTTTGAACCACCAAACAGCAACTGTCTCAGGAAGCACCCGTGGTGAAAAACCTAACAGACAATGGTTGTGCGACACGGTTCAAAATGGAAATGTCAGTGGACTAAGGAGTAAAAGGCAGGAGGCAGTCTATTCCCTCCGCGGTACCAGGATACACAAAGTAACCTTTTAAAATCCCCCATCCAAGTGTCCCTGGGACGCTTTGGCCTTGGTGGTGCTACTTCAGGTGCGTTTTGGTCTGTGCCAGACTCCGTCTTCACACGACCTCCACAGATCATGCAGTCTTTGAAAGCTCCAAGTCTCCTGATTCTGTCTGCGCAAAGCACTTTAGGATCCTCACATCACTGCAACAGCCGTTGACGCAGAAACTAGCTCAGACAAGGGTTTTACTGCAGACCTTAGATTTCCTTGTTTATTCCTAAAAAATAGGCGATGAAGAAAAAACCCCTTACATTTCCACCATGTTTGTGCCTTCGGTGTCTCTTCTACTCACTCGGACTTTTTGGTCGAGTTTCCTTTCAGAGGAGACCAGGGTTATGACTGTAACCAAAAGGGTTGAAGAACAGTGACCTTTTCTATTTTGAGCACATTATATTTGGACATGTGCACAAAAATGTGTGTGTGTGTGTGTGTGTGTGTGTGTGTGTGTGTGTGTGTGTGTGGGGTGGGGGGGTATCCGTTAAGGGGGTACTTCTTTTTAAAAAAAGGTTTCAAAGCCATATTACCAATGCTGAACTGCCTAGCAGGTACTGCATTATGCTGAAATCACTGTAGAAATATTACTGGAACAGTCAGTGATGTGTATGTGATCACAAATGCCATTTAAAGTGACAGCGTTACTGTTTCTGGGGTTTTAAATGCCCTTTAAATTTCTTTGTAACCATTATTTGTGAATAAACTGCGGCTTAGAGTGATTCATTAGAGTCCCCTGTGAATTCGAGACCCGGGGAACATTAGAGAGGTTTTATGAGCCATTTCGAAAGGCAACACTAGGCAGACGTGGCTGGGTCAGGCCAAGCCTGCACCAAATAAACCTCACAAGCAAAGAAAAACAATAGAGGTTCATTTACGCATGGACTCGATACTTGACTACGGCTAATAAACGGCGACATAAACAAGCTGCAAATCCACGTTTTTGTAGGCTAAATCTAACAAAGCATCTGCTGCCAGAGATTTGGTTTACCTCTCTCAAAAACACTTATACTCTCCGTACTCTCTAATCTACTCTGTGTGGTTCCCTCAGGGCTTTTGGCCAAAGAATTAAAACTGGAAATCTCTACCACCAATTACAAGGGGCTGAACTGTGTTTTTGTCGTTGCTGCTGCTGCTGCTGCTGCTGTTGTTGTTGTTGTTGTTGTTAAGTGTGGCCATAAAAGCCTCGTTCTCAGAATTAAGACATCTGAACAGAGATTAGAAAGGAGAGAAGGACTCCAGAAAACAGATGGCAGACAGGCCTCCCCACAGCAGGGATCTTCTGGGTTTTATTGGCAACGACAAAACTTGGTACAAAAAGTGCTTTCTGGATGCCGCCGGGGCTCAGCATGCACGGCCCAGACCAGGGCTGCAGGGCTGCAGTCCCCGCAGTCTTTATGCTGTCGCTCATACAGTGTCAATGTCACATAACCCAATGTTCACTGCTTTGTTACAGGTCTACAGGAAGGTCGGATGTCAATAAAGATCTAAGAGAGAAAAGAAACATTCAGCAACACTCTTCCAGTTTCAGAGGATAAAAGAAGGAACGAGGTTGAAGGCTCATCCGCGACCTTGGGCACAAAAGCTCCACAAATGAAATGAATAAAACAAACTAAAGAAAAAGGTTTTAGATTTACGAGGGAGATAAAATAATATCAAGTCCTTTTTCCAGTTCTCCGTCTGCTGCTTATGGTAATGGCATCAAAAAAAGGCTCGTTTTTGTCTTTTTCAACTTTTACATTAAGATCAAATAACCCTTCTTTTAAATTGGTGTTAAAAGTAAGCAATGGTTGATAAAGGCCTATAACATTTAAAGGAGTAGTCCGACATTTTGACAAAATTACTCGTTTGCTTTGGTGCTGAGAGTCGGTCTCATGTCCGCGCCTTCAGCACAGAACTAGGCTCAGGAGGTGGTTAGCTTAGCTTGGCACGAAGACTGGAAGCACGGGGAAGCAACTAGCCGGGCTCTGTCCAGACTTCAAAAGTAGACCAGCCAACACCTCATTACGGAGGCACTGCACATTTAAATATGTTTGTTGAGCTGTAAGCCAAATGATGAACCCTGAACGTTGCAAGGCCACAGCTGACACTGAGTCAACTGATCGGGACCATGTTCGGGGTCATGAAATTTACATTAAAAAGAACTCTAATCAGAGTTCGGCGGCCCACCTCGCCCAGCGCCCGTCTCTGAGTCGGAGCCAGTGAAACCGCGCTCATTTTCAAATATGTACTGATCGACACTCATCATTCACAGTAGTTTACGCTATTTTTTGCGACTCCTCTACCTAGTATTTTTCAATTTTGGCTCAGTGGTTCAGACTTGTGCTTTCGACGGCTTCAGAAGCACCACTGAACCGCATCCTTTCCCTCCAGACCCTCGTATGGCTCCACGGTGGCGGCGGATGGCAGCAAGGTCCCTCGACGGAAACAAACTGCTATGTGCATTTTTTTTCAATCTGCATTTTTCACGAGAGTGCTTCCAAGTACGTGCTCGACTCCGAGAGCTCCGTACTTCAAGCGTTACTGGGGCTGGGGCCAGTGGCCAAAATTGATACGGCTCGGGACCAACACGGTCTGCTTCGGGGGATTCTGGAGGGGAAAAGACCTCCACCTCCGAAGAGCCCTCTAGCATCGGTCACCTAGCATAGGTGCCCCCCTACTTTTTTGGACTTTGCGCAGTGCGGGGCTAGCTCTTTCCCCTTTGTGTTCAGTCTTCATGCTAAGCTAAGCTAATTGCCTCCTGTCTCGAGCTCTATTCTAATTGCAGGAACGTTAGAAATCTTCTCACCTCAGTCTCAGCAACTGAAGAAGTAAGCACTTCCTCCAAAGTGTCGAACTATCCCTTTAAACACATTGTATTTATGCGCCGTAATATTCACAAGTTAAACCTGCAGACATTTCTACGGGGACAAAGTGGGAAAGAAATGTAACGAATGACAATTCAAAACCTTCCATGCATACAGTCCCGGCAACCATCACAGGCAAGAATTCTGAAATAATGATGTAAAACTGTCCCTTTACATTAGTAACCTGTGACCTCAAAGAAAAACATCATTCACATTTCAATTTTATGTATTCAATATAGCTATTCAGTCCCTGGACTGTTTGTTTTCTACATCTGGTTTTTCCACGGCTGTGGTCTTGGCTTCGACCCTGTTTCCACTCCCCATAGACCCGTTGTAGACTGGAACCTGTCTGGCCCTGGTCCAGGCCTTGACGTCCGGACGCCCGCCCTGGATCGACGGGCAAAAATGAACCTTCCATGCACGGGAGGAACAACGGGAAGGCGTCATGCAAACTTGGATCACCTCTGTGTCCCGGTGGATGTGTTTCGTCTCAAAGTCTTACAGGCACTTCATCAGGGTATCAACACTCTATCACATCGGTGGCACAACCTGGGATCTGAAGCTGAGCATGCAGATGTGTAACTACAATAGAAATCCTGGGAATTTTTTAAGAACATTGAACGTTTACTATTTCAAAAAATATAGAATAGATATTATGGATTCTGTACAACAACTGGACATGCATAAAATATATCAGTCTGTGCAGTAAGTAAGGTTTACGTCGCCATTCGCGCTCACATTTGAGGCCTGTAGAGTAGCAGTGCTGATATCAAATCCTGTGACTGGTCATGTGACTCATCTTCCCAGTTACACTTCATTTTAACACGACCAGGCTAAACCCAGGGTGAGATAACTGCTCCACGAAAATTACTACCATTAAATAGTCTACTGTTTTGTAATATACACTACTGGGAAAAACACCTCTTGCCACAGTTTATTGTGCGAGAAATGGTTTTTAAAATGAAATTTCTGTCTGGGGCTGATCGATTTCTTTGTTAATATTTCACTAAAGTGAAAGTAAAATTCTGTTTATTGACGCATTATATTTTAAGACACTGTTGCAGTGGCAGCTAACATCCCTAAACCCTAGCATTTTCGCGCAAACGCAACAAAAGTGCTTTAGAGTTTGTTGAGTTTATTTCAAACCTCGGTGGGCGAAGCCGGAGAGACAGTCTCGCGGGTTCGCCGTCCTGGCTCGCTCCTGCTGCGTTCACATCGTGTGAAGGAGAAGGTAACGGCTGGGAAAGATTCCCACGTTCACGACCTGCGAGCGTTCGTCTCGCCAGTCAACTGACGATGGCAGCTGTCGGTCTAACTTGTGCTACTGTTTCTCGCTCATGACCGGAGATTCCAGCGGTCTTAATCGATAAACACTAACAAAACAAAGTAGAAAGACACAAACGTTAACTGCATTTCTTCAAATAACGTCACACCACCTAGCAAGCAAAGCGCTTGTTAAAAACACTCCTAATGGATACCACATGGCAGGTTTACCATTTCTTTACTTTTCCTTTACTGTTTAGGGCCTACTCAGATATATTCGAGCTTTCAGAAAAAAAAAAAAATCATAAATACGACTTGGTTGTTGACATGAACGCCGTTTACAACTGTAAAACTGGTAACCATGGTAACTCCGATATGATGTGAACGTGGCACAGTCGTCAACACTGAATTAGAAGAAACTGACTGTCTGCTAAACCATCTCCCCACTCGGGGGTTGTCAAATCGTAGCTTAACAACCTAGATCTGACAAGCTTTGGCCTTTTTGACATCGCAGTTGAGATCAACATATTTTTGCTCCTTCCCAGAACCAAAAGCACAAGAGCAAAACTGTAAGGATTTGAATACAACGTGATTGTCTGCTTCAACTAGCTTACTACCTACAATTGCAGCCTATAGCATCACCTCCGCGGCCAAGCGTTAGCTTGTCTGCATTAGTTTGTGAGGTTACATGTTACGAGAGAAAAAGCTGTCTTGAGGTGAGTCAGTCCTAGATGGCAGGCTAATACTGTACAGCATGCACGTAGCCAACAATGCATATTTAAAACAGTTTTCTCATTTTAAAACAAGTCAGCTTAGGACAGAGTTTTCCAACATCTCACCGAGTTAGCGTTAATTAGCTAGCTTGCTGCAGCTAAAATCTGACAGCTGTCATTTTGTAATTTCAGCTGGAAAATTAGATAGAAACAGAAAAATGCCTTTGTGCATTTCTGTTTGAAATTTAGGACCCATTTTTTCAACGTTTACCAACAATTTCGGTGTCCTTCTGCTGCCTTCAAATGGAACTGGTGAGCTCCTGGTTACGACATGGGAAGTCGTGTGCGCGTTGCGATTGGCGTCCAAGTGGTGAAGTCGTGAGAGCACCGCAGCTAGGCAGCGGCAACATGGACAGCGGCAAAAGACTCCTAGCTGGCTAGCAGGCGGGGAACTGCAAAGGCATAATGACAGAGGGAAAAGGTGAGGCCACTGGGAATATCGACATTTTCCTCAGACGTACTATAGAAAAATGACAGCATTGACTATTTGTTTAAACCTGCATTGTCGGATTTTTTTTTTGGTCACTTTGGGGGAGCGGAACCAAGTTGTGAACACAACATTGAAGAAAAACTCTGTACGATTAAAACGACAAAATATTAACTTAGCAGCTAAAAAATATCAAAAAATATCAGCAAACACGTCAAAAGCCGTGAACTCGGAGCTGTCAGAAAATTCGGAGGTCCGCGGTCGAGGATACCATAAGAATGGGGCCTTCGTATGGACTCTTCTCGTCACCACGGTAAACACGACCCCATTTGATGGCAGCATTCGACTCCGACAATGTAGGCTCAACTCAAAATTACATTATTTGGGTCTTTGACAAGTGTTTATGTACAAAAGTAAAAAATATTAATCGAAAACAATTGAATCCACATTTTCTGGAAATCCTAAAGGGTGCATGCCCATCGGATTTCACAAAATATCAAGCTAGTTGCGGCGCTCCTATTCTTTGACCATGCTTCACTTATACCTGAAGCAGTCGTCATGACATGCTGTCTCTGCAGTTTATACATGCGATGCATGTTCCCTGCATTTAACAGATATAGAATGAGTCCATTCAATTGTGGCCTTCAAACATGTCACTCATTTTGAATGGAGGACACTGTTTTCAGTCTTCCCCGCATCACTCACGACAAATAAATCATTGTGTTCTCACCGGAAAAGAGAGAAGCGTTTCTCGTGTAGCGGATCACTTGAGTATTCTGGACAAGCACTTCAACATGTTGTTGATTGTTCATTGTTCCACCTTTTGTTTAAAGTAAACTGCTGCTAACATCCGCTTCACAATGCGACATGTGCATCAGACTGATGAGGGCTGAAGTTTGATGGTCAATGAAAACCAGCTGTGTTTCTTTGTGGGTTTAAGTGTGTGATGATGATGATGATGGTGATGATGATGAAGGTGATGGGTTCGGTAATGAAAACCGTCTATTTTCAGTCAAGTGTGTTCTTCTGTTGTGAATCACACGGGTCATGGGGCTCAGGGTTTCCAGCATCTGTATTTGTACTTAGCCAATTGAACGTTAGACTGAGTGTCTCCTGTAGTGTCCGTCTTCCTTGCACAGTAAATGGGATTATATATTGTGCTGTAGTTAGACAACTGTTCCAAGCTAATGGGTTTGTAAATTATCCAGAGCAGAGACTGTCCTCACTAGGAAAATGACGGCATTGATTACAATAACTGTGGGTTGTTTTGTTTTTTTTGGCCACTTTGGGGCAGCGGAAACAAGTTGTGAACGCAACACTGAAATACCATCAACTCCTAAGGTGATAAGGTGAACTTGTCCGCAAACAGTTGCTTATAATTTACACATCCAGCAGTTACGGAGCGACACGATTCTTCTTTTGGAGTGGTGTGTGTGTGTGTTTCCCCTTGACTCACTCTTTTTTAGCTCTGTTTTTTTTTTTCACTAATCTATTAACAGGGTCCAGGTTTTGAATATTTCACTTAGCGTAGCGTCACAGAGCTTCAGAGACACGTTAAAACAAGAGGAAAAAGAAAGTGGCTGATTATAATGGACAATAACATGGTAAAAGAGTATAAACACTCGTCCACAGTGATGTCTGAGGATTACGCAAAATATCAGGGCTTTTTAATCTGGAAATGGAAGTTTCCCTGCAGAGATTTTTCAAATAATAATAATAGTAAACCAAGATAATACTATATTTTTTTAGCGCTTTGAGCGGCAAAACGAAAACTGTATTCATGTCTACTGCGTTGGGGTCGAGGCTGAAGTCTCTCAAAACCAAAAAAGCAAGACCTGGATGACTCGGTGCCTCTAGTGGTGTGCGGGAAAGGTGCTTTTGTCACATGATGAATTTGAATTTGAACTTCTAACCTCACCTAATTTGTTATGCTTGGCTTTGCAAAAAGTCATTACCGGCCGCCATCTCTCTTTACCCACAAAACTTTGGAGTCTGAGCAATTTCGTGCTTCCGATCACAGTCTTCAAACCGCGCCGCCGCACAGCTTTTCTGAAGAGGCTTTTTTGTCACTTGCCTGGAGAAAACGCACGCTCAAATAAACACATCTCCGCTATCGGTGTGCGAACCCCTGAGGGTTTTGGAGCTGCAGTACTCCTCAGAAAGCAGATCTAATCCCCACCCCCCTCCGGGCTGAGCTGCTGCCTCCTGACTCAGTGATGCTCAGACGAGAAGGGGATGAGCATCACCATCACCGCACTGTACGATTGTACAGCTGTAACTACCAATTACCGGAGAACGTGTGGGAAAAACCACACACTTTCAGGGCAATTCATTGCATGTTATTAACAGCTGCAGCGAGATATTTAAAGCCTCTTTTCAGCTCAGCGTTGACGGGCGTTGGAATGAGCTTTGACTTGCGAAGGAGACTGAGCCGCGGCCAAATAACATAATTCAGTGTGATGATTGGGGGGGGGGGGGGGGTCATGCTACTGGGGTTTAGAGTCTCCAGCTGCTGGTCTTCCTGCCTGTAGTAGCATGAGTGTCAGGAGAATATGAATGAGTGTTGAATATGAATCAGGCGCCTTCCTCCTCCACCTTCAATCATGAAATATCTTCACATCTATTGATGTTTGTTTCTTTTTCCAGTATTTCCTGCAGTGGGAACCAGAATACTGACTTCACCATTACTTCATCCACTAGTCTGTTGACACAAATGAACTGATGAAAAATTTCCAGTAACTGCTGTCATCTATAAATGACAGCAGTAAATATTTGCTGGTTACACCTTTTAAAATGTAAAGAGTTGTTCGCCTTCATGACAAAATCATTTTGGGCTCTTGAAGCCCCGTTTGGGACTTTTCTTCTGTATGGGAGACAGACATACGTTTGCCAGATCAGCCACTTAGTTCTTAGTTCCCTTGCAAAACGAAAATATAGAAAAACACTGCTGTTAAAGCAAAGATCAGATTGTGCGTCTCGTACCAATTGGTTTTGAGGGTGCAGACAAAACGGGACCCCTTTCAGACGTTCACGGGGGAAAAAAAAAAAAACACCCACGGCAACTGCTTTTGTCACACGCCGTGTTTTCCCCCAAATGGCCAGAAGCAGCAGTAACTAGCCGAATTGCAAGCGACGGAGGTGCCACACTTGAAAACTTACATGCACCAGTCACAAAAAGGTGAGATCTACGCTTTATTACTCCGCAGAGGAGGTTTTGTTTTCACCTGTGTCTGTTGGTTTGTTTGTTTATTTGTTTATTTGTCGGTGGGATTACGCAAAAAATACTGAGCCGATCTGCACCGAACTCGTAGGAGGGATGGGGCACGGGCCAGGGAAGAACCCATTAAATTTTGGGGGAGATCCGGATCATGTACTAAGACTTTGAATTTTTTTCCCTGATGTCTGGTGTATGTTGTTTGACGCTGGCCTATTCGGAGGTAGGCGCTCTAATCAGCACCATTCTAGTTCTATTTGTGAAAACAGAAAAAAATGATGATGATTGCACAGCTTCCTCTCTATTTAGACCAAATCAGACAAAGTCTAAATAAAAACAAAAATTAAAAAATGTGCTTAGACTTCTCAAATGTGGACTAGATTAACAAGTACATACTAAAGTATGTTTAAACAGTTTCAGATTTGTGGAGACTTTTGTTCTATTTGTGAGAAAAGGGAAAAGAGCGAATCCACTGCTTTTTCTTCACCCAGATCACAATAGACCAAGCAGGCCTAGATAAAAGATGTAGCACTTAGGCTTGTCAAACATGGACAAGATGAATGAGCAGACAATGGAGACCGTTTAAAACACATTTTCAGATTTGTGAAACCTCAATTACCTCCGCCAAAGAGGTTACGTTGTCACCATTTGTCAGGGGATCACGCGAAAAAACTGCTGAACCGATTTGCACCGAACTTGGTGGAGGGACGAGGCATTGGCCAAATAAGAACCCAATAACTTCTGGTGCAGATCCAGTTAAAGGGGCGGATCAAGGAATTTTCCTCAACACTGCAGGATAGGGTATTTTTTCGCCTTGGCGGAGGTATGTACTCTACGGAGTGTAATTCACGTTTGGACTGTTTTCTTACAGCACGTTTCAGCTTTTACAAGCGACGATAAGGACTAACTGGCTAGTGCTAGTAACATTTTAATGGCCTTAAATAAAATAATAATTTTATTAAAATAATTTTATAGAGTAACAGATCAATTGCCTGAGTGTAAAAGTTCATTCTTGTCTTCCTGGTTTTTTAATGTCTCAAACTGCACTTGTGTGCTTTTTTCCATCAGACACAGCTCTTCCTGGTCCAGTCAAACGTGTCTAAAGTTAAACCTGTTTCCCACCAAATTTTGGGGTGATTCTGATTTTGGAAAGGGTCCTTCGGACCACCAATGCGCTATGAGCTGGGCCAACACTGTATGAGGAATAATTGATAGATTGATGCGAAGCCACGTGCTAGTTCTTTGTAAAGTATGACACAGGCTGAGTCCTAAATGAAAAGGATGGCCGATATATGTCCCTGGCTAATCTTTATAATCTATTACTGTACGTCTGTCCTGTTCACTGTAGAGCTCATTGACAGAAAATTAAAGGTTTGGGATCTACATGTATTTTGTTGCACTGTGCGTTTAGTTAACGGACGCACTCGTGGAGGAGGATGAGGTGTGATCCTCTCCATGAACAGGCACTGCATAGATGGACTTGTTGGTCTGATCGAGCTCCCAACGTCAGTTACCAGCGTCATCACATAAAAATCCACCATTCTCAGTCTCTTGGTTTTCTGACACAGTGTAACAAAGATCCAGTCATTCTGCAGGAAATTTTTACAGTATGAGGAAAAAAAATCGCTGCTTTTCCGAGAGGATGCAACAATACGATTTTCAATATTAGATTTACAGGATGTTGCATCTTACTGTTTCTTCTCTGCATTAGTTCAATACACCTGAACGGGGCCAGTCGCTGTGCAGATTTGTTTGCATTTCCATTGACTTGCCAGCCAGCAAAAGCACAGAAAGATATGAAATAACAAGTCTCACAAACACACACACACACACACCCCTCCAATTTGCATGTACTTTCTAAAACAACATTTCTGCAGTAGAAAGGACAAATTCTCAGTTCCTCTTTGAGGCCGAAGGATTTTCTACAAAGTTTTTTACAGAGAAGGTTAAAGTTTCTGCGCTAAACCTTCAGGTTTACATGGTGAAAGAAATTCATCTGTATCTGTTACTTGAGTGGACTACAAAAAGAAGTGAGTGAATCACAAGAGTCAATCCAAATTCAAGGTCTTTTTGTAATGTAACCTAATTTATTCATTTAATTCTTTCCATATTCACCAACATATTATTTTGAAGTTTCATCAGCCTCCAAGAGCAGATGAATTTGTTCTTTATGTTTAAACAATAACCAGCCAGGTTTGATGTCTTCCCAGCTTTGGACAGATGTGACGATAGTGGATATTGTGCTGAATCCGTCGACTTTGACAACACATGCATCTACCTATCTGCAAATAAACTCAGGGATGTCTTTTTCTTTTTCTCAATACTTTCCAACTTTCTAAATGAAGAATAAACTCCCTTCAACCTTAAAAAGAAATTCAATCCTGTGCGGCAGGCAGCGTTACGCCTCCAGCAGGACGTGCCAGCGGCAGACCTGCTGTCCTCGACTCTCCTTCATGTCCTGCCAGTGGAGCTGCTCCTCCTCGCCGCTGCTATTCTGACCCAAGGCGACCCAGCCCACCATCTCTTTGCGCTTCATGCTGCGCCGGTTGTAGATGGAGACCAGCAGGGTGACGTCCGACAGCTGGAACAACGCCACCTGAAAGACGAAGGTCTCCTTGTAGACGGGGTTGGGCTGGCCGCGACGCACTGATGTCTTACACCGTGAGATCTCTTGACCGACCGAGTTCAGCAGAGTCAGCCGCCCATAGGTGTCTTGACCAGAGAAGAAGAGGGGGGAGAGAGGATGAAGAGATGAAGAGATGGAGGGAAGAAGGAAGACAATATAAAAATGTCATGTAAGTTTGCAGCTACTTTTTTCCTTCATGTTGGTTCTAATATGAACTCTTTCCCACTGTTGGTGACTCTAAGGAGGGGATTCTCTTACTTGTGTATATACACTCACCGAGCACTTTATTAGAAACACCGTACTAATAGTGGGTAGTTCCTCCCTTTGCTCTAAAAACAGCCTCAGGTCTTCGTGGCCTGGATTCCACAAGATGGAAGTTGGAAACTTTCCTCTGAGATTCTGCTCAATGTTGACCTGACTGCATCACATCATTTCTGCAGATTTGTCAGCTGCACATTCACGCTGCCAGTCTCCCGTTCTACCGCATCCCTAAGTTGTTCTACTGGATCCAGATCTGGCGACTGGGGAGGCCACTGAAGTTCAATGAACTCATTGTCATGTTGATCAAACCAGTTTGAGACGACATTTGTTTTGTGACATGGTGGATTATCCTGCTGGAAGTAGCCGTTAGAAGATGGTAAACCGTGGCCATAAAGGGATGAACATGGTCAGCAACAATACTTCGATAGACTTTGGCCTTCAAACCATGATCGATTGGTATTAAGGGGCCCAAAGTGAGCCAAGAAAACATTCCCCAAACCATTACACCACCACCACCAGGCTGGACTGTTCACTCAAGGCAGGTTGGGTCCATGGATTCATGCTGACACCGAACTCCGACCCTCCCATTTGCTGCCTCAGCAGAAATCCAGATTCATCAGACCAGGCTTTGGCTGCCCAGTTGTGGTGAGCCCGTGTCCCCTAAAGCCTCAGATTTCTGGTCTTGGCTGACAGGACTGGAACCCGACATGGTCTTCTGCTGTTGTAGTCCATCCGCCTCAAGGTTGCACGTGTTGCTCATTCTGAGATGCCTCCCCGCTCACCACAGTAGTGAAGAGTGGTTTTCTGAGTTACCGTAGCCTTGCTGTCAGCTCCGGCCAGTCGGGCCATTCTCCTCCGACCTCTCTCATCACCAAGGTGTTTCCAGATGTTTGATGTCAACATTAACTGAAGCTCCTGACCTGTATCAGCATGCCGTCATAAACTGCATTGCTGCCATACGATTGGCTGACTGGATAATTGCATGAATAAGCAGGTGTACAGGTGTTCCTAATAAAGTGCTTGGTACGTGTCTGTGTATTAGCGTATGTGAGTGTGGTGTTTGTGTCTCCGGGTGTGTTTCTCTCTGCAGACCTGGTGGTCTGTTGATGGCCAGGTTTCTGAAGTGGCTGCCCTTGATGAGCTCCACAGACATGCGTCCTGTTGTGGCGTTATAGGCGAGACCCACCAGCAGCTCAGGGACACCGCCGTGGGTCAGTGACTGAGTGGACGAGCTGTCGCTCTGGGACACAGCGGACAGACTCAGCTGGGAGTCCACGCTCTGACCAAAACACAGAGAAAGAAACAGAGTGAGCAGCTTGTGGGTTCTCACAAAAGCCTCATGTTGTTTTATTTACATAAGTATGGGAAAAAAACTACAGGGGTGGTTGATAAATTACGAACTGCACTGAAATGGGAATCTTTGCTTATTTCAAAATGTCTCAGCTTATTCACTTGTAACAAGCAACAGACGACATCCTTATCTCGCCGGCACTGTACACGACGACCACGTGCATCTGTGTTTGTGTTTCGCTCAGACTCCGACTGATCTCAGAACTTACTGGGAACTCTATTTCTGGTATTGTCCTTCAGTTTCTCTGTGTGTTCATTAAGCAGATTCCTACCCTTTTGGCCGATTTGCCTCCTAGCTTCCTCCTTTTTCAGACTCTGCTTATATTTCCTCAAAAGTTTGGCACTGACAGAGATCGATTCAGATTGATAAGCAACAAATCTAGACAAACCTGACTTCATAGCACAAAGACAAACTGCATAGTGATGGCTAATACAATTATAACCGTGTCTAAAAATGAATGTACAGCTATGTCCTTTGACTGCATCGGGCTCACCTTGAGGTTACTGCGAGGCTCCAGAACCAGCGTCGTCTCCATGATCCCTCCGTCATGGTTGAGCCCTCCTAAACGCAGCACCTTCTCCCCGATCATCCGCTCACGGGACATCCTGCCTCCGAGTGCGTACAGCCGGAACCTGATGGCCGACATCTGCAGGTCCGACGGCTCCAGGCGGGAGAAGCGAAACGTCTCGTTGAAGTGCGGCAGCGAGCCTTTCTGCACCGACGTCTTGTGCCGTTGTTTTTTGGAGGGAAGCAGGACCATGTGCACCTGCCAGGAGTCCATCCCGGTGCGAGCCTTGTCGGGTATGTCCCGGGCCGCGATCAGGGAGACAAGCAGCTTCTCCGTATCGGGACGGTACTCTACAGAGAGGACCAGGTCTCCACACTTGGAGATGGGGGATCGAGGGGAGGAGCTGACCGGCTGTGACGAGACCTCATCTTGGGGAGGCTGATCTTGCTGAGAAGGATGGGAGAAAATAAGAATAATTTAAAAAATCGAGTTTATTTATTTAAAAAATAATAAGCTGTGGATCCGGTGATTCAGCGGAACCAAATAAAATGATAAATCATCCAAAGAAGAGGAAAAATACTGTAAAAGCAGGATTTATAATTCAGTTTGAAGGGGTTATGCTGTACAGGAGGCAGCTACATACAAAGACTTTGAGGTTGCACCGTAGGCTACACCGTAGCTCCTCAAAAATGTAACTACACATCAGGACATACCACATGTGGACTGCAAGAACTGCGACCGGCCAGCTTGTGTTTTCTCCTGCAAGTTTCTGTTGCAGGTAGAGGTCGCTGGGTGCGAAGTACCGGTCTTCACGGGTCCTAGCTGGACCTGCGGAAAGCCTACCTGAACGCGACGCGTATGAATTCATTTTCGGAGAGACCCGGTGGGAGTACTGCCGTACCCGCCCCAAGTAGACCAGAGGATAGTTTGATGCAAAATGCGGTCGACACGAATAAGACCTAACAGAGAGAGAACGCAAACACCTGCAGCAGCACGATGCACTCGTCGAAGAATTTGATCAATTAAGAAGCAGCCGTGGTGGAAAAGGGCAGTGACCTAATAATAATAATAATAATAATAATAATAATATATTTCCTATTTCCACCTCCTGCACCTACAATAAAACATTCTATGGTCAACTGGGCTATAAGTAGACAAAAGACAGTGTTTAATATCAACCTGTTTAATATCTGTGAATCAAATTCCAAAAAACTTTAATCAACAGCATCAATGTCGTCGCCCAATGATTTTCCTAAAAGACGCTTGGCTTCGGTTTCCTTGTTGCTGTAGGCAACTTACAACTACGGATGCTTAAGGTGACTCGAACATCACCAAGTGACCATGAATGATCACTGGTTCAGATGAGAATGAATACAAGGAAAAGTCCTCAAAGACAGCGACGAAGTTCGCAATGGTCATTTCCTAACCATCAGCTTTTCTACGCGCTCACTGGCCTTGCCGCTGTGGTCTATTCATAACCAAACACGCAACTGGCTGAGATACAAATAGAAAGCCGAGAGAACGAGGGCAAACAAAGAATCCTTTGGACACTGATTCCTCCCAGTGAACCGATTCACTCTCTTCTCCAGAAACTGAGAGGAAAACTAAAGGATCCAGCAAATGACTCAAAAGGTGCAACTCATTGGAAGAGTACGCACCAGACCTTGGACGAGGTCTTCAGAACCTGAGTCCCTTTTAGATTCGGTGTCCTATATCTGCCGCGTAGGACAGACATAGTCCCCCAGAGTACACCCAGATAAATGTACTAAATATCAGGTCAAGGTGGACGGAGTTCATCTGAACCCGGAGACGAGACTTTAAATGGAACATTTCAAAAGTGAGAAATGTAAGGTGAGACCTCTTATTAAGTCAACAAATTAGATTTGAGTTCTTATGGTTTACATCTTTTTTATTATTTATTATGATTATTTTCTTTTTCTCCTTGTAATTTATCAAAGTGGGTCTTAAATGTGCGCCATAAATCATAACTACAAGGACAGACTCCACTTGATCATTTGGGTGTTTTTTTTTCTTCATCTTTCTTTTCCTCCTCCTTTTTAAGATTTATTCGTTATTTATTTGTGCATTTAATTTCTTTGAATAAATAAACGGGCCTAAGGAGGTGTGGGTTTTGCAAAGCCCCCTCTGCAGGTCACACTCCTGCCGATAAATAACGAAACGAATCGAAACAAAAACAAAAACAAAAACAAAACAGGCGAGGGGTTTACAGGCTTTTTTCCGCCTTTTCTTTTTGACCTACTTTTAAAAATTTGTTCAAAAGGCATCAATAGACAACCTCTGTGTTTTCTACGTATAAAGGTTTAAATGTGGATCTGACTGTCAGCTTCTCATCTTAAGGGATTTTCTAGTTTTCTATCTGTAAAGCATGGTGAATGCATGCATGCATACACACTGGTTTTTTTTGTTTTTTTTAGATGTTCAGAGAGAGAAACTGAGCAGAAATCCGGTCATAAAGCAGAAGTAAACCCCCTCCTCCTCCTCTTCCTCCCTCCGCAGCCAATCTCGGCCTCCCGTTCAGTCAGCAAACACAACATCGATTGTGTCGAGTGTTGACAGAGCAGGGCCGAGTGTCGGCGTTGGCATGGCAACCGGAGAGGAGATAAGATAATCACGGAGCTGCTGCTGGAGCCTATTGAACGCGCGGGTCGGGAGGTCCGCGCACGGAGACGGGGAAAGAACACAAAGACGGACGCTGACCTGATAACAGGACGAGCAGGAGCCGCGAGCGTCTGCTACGTCTTCCTCCGCAGGCAGCAGAAGAAGGGCTACGCATTCGAAGATTACTACACCGCATCGTACGTTAGATGTAATTTAGATAGAAGGCAGCCGAGCTATGCCAGGTACACAGGCATTCTCGGGGAGCCGCGTTTGTTCGTTCCCGCGATCTTGATGTTGCTGAGGGTCAATTTCAGTCAGTGCACGCAGATGATGGTCGAAATGACAGGAAGTTGAGGGGTACGACCCCCGGCTGGGCTCGAACCGCCGCCATCATTTGGCGCAGGACACTTACACAAACCAGATCAGTCAGTATATCTGGATGCATCGAACGTATCAATAATATTTCAATGTATCAGTCGATACGCCGGGTGATCTGGGGCAAGTAGGGCAAAGCCCCACCTGCTGGCAGCGGAAGAAAAGCGTGTTTTTAGTGGTAACGTGTAAAAATGAACAAAATTCGGGCTCAATTCATGACATAAAAAAAAAAATCATCATTTGCTGCTGATATTAACCTTTGCTCTACTATTTAAAGTCGGTGGCTGGTAGGATCGTTTTGAATTGGTGTTTTTAAAATTGCATTTGCCCCTCCCTGCCAAAACAACAATATTCTGCCTCACTTTCTTCTCGTTAACATAGTGTAAATATTATATACGTTTTGTTCATTTCTAGTCAATTGAGCTTTGAATGACTAGTCTTAATTTTCAGACCACTTTCGAACTTGAGATGTTGTAACTTGAGGTTGTTTTTTTTTAATTGAAATGACGAGAGTTCGCTCAACTCATCAAATCAAGTTTGTAAAGAAACTAAACTAACGTATTAACGGACTGAAACCCACCAGTGACTCTCTTTTTCTGCAGTTTTGATGAAAACAGACAGGATGGAAACTTGCTGTGTGTCTTTAATGCTTCAAGTCTTGGTTGTTTCTTTGCGTAATAATGAAAACGACGGCGACCCACGAGAAAGGTTAGAGTTGAGTTCAGTCCCGAACCCCGTACACAGTGAGCGGGGGCAGCCTCGCATGTTGTCCTTGTACCGACTCCGGTACAAAATGGCTGCACCTGAAGAAATGACTCTTTACACTCCACATAATATTTTAAGTTTATTGAAGTTGTTTTTTTTTAAAAATGACCTATAACTAGCCTTTTAACGTCAGTTGAGCAGCCCAGATGTTTGAGGCGGCAGCGGAACTTACGTTTCTGACTTGAATGACCTTAAACCTGCCCACGGTTTCTGGTAATGAAAAGCAGATGGTACAAATTTGCTGCCAGGTGTGTGAGACTGTCTGATGCCCCGGCAGGAGCATCTGTTCACGCTCAGCGTTAGAATACTAACATCAGCAACCAGTGAGTCTTTTCACAAACGCCCGTACTTGCAGTAAAATCACAGCAGAGGATTATTATTATTATTATTATTATTGTTATTATTATTATTAGCAGCGGTGGTACTAGCCGTAGCGTTAGCGGCGGCACTGCTGTTATGTAACTGTACAGATAAGCTGCTACAACGTGGATCTCCCAGTTTCTCTGGAGCTCCACCGATCCAACCTCATCTGTTATTAATGAAGCGTTTCTAGATGTCAGTATCACCCCGCGTGTCTCTGTGGGTATGTGTGTGTGTGTGTGTGAATGTGTGTGTGTGTGTGTGTGTGTGTGTGTGTGTGTACTTGTATTTCTGTCTTTATGAGGACCAGTCTGAGTCATAGGCCTCACGCTGTGAGGACACTTTGGGAAAGTGAGGAGATTTGGCCGGTCCTCACAACATTAAAGGGCTTGTTTGAAGGTTAAGACTTGGTTTTAAGGTGCATGTTAGGAATGTGTGTGTGTGCTTGTGTGTGTGTGTGTGTGTGTGCGCGTGTGTGTGTGCATGTGTTTCTTTGTGTGTGCAATGTATATAGGGTCTAACAACCTCTCAGTCACCAAATCACACTTTGAAACTGGGAGCAATCTGTGCAGTAAACACCTCCCCCACACACACACACACACACACGGGGTGATTATTATTCATGAGCTTCTGTTTTCTGGCCAAAGCATCGTGGTGGAGAACGAAGGAAATATCAACTATTTATCTCGACGCCTCGGCGAGCCGTGTTTGGTTTGTTTCCTCCACACGAACCTGAGAGGATAACATGGCAGAGTGATAATCCGCTCGCAGCTGAATGGTGATGATACCTCTGCCAAGCATGATGGGTAACAGCAGGGCTGCGGTCGGCTCACTGACCCCATTAAGCAATCCCTGCCTCGGTTTATCTGTTTATTTCATATTTGGCGATTTTTACGACCGGAAAGTGCGAAATGATGTTGAAACTTGTTTTAAGTTTTGTGAGGATTTCTCATTGGGTTTGTGAAGACTAAGTCTGGGCTGATGTGTGGACGTGTTTTCAATCAGCTTCTTACTGATTATACCAATATAAGAGCACGGCATCCCGCAGAAAGCGCCGACCCTGAACACACCATCAGAGATTCCTCTATCTTTTTTGTTTTGTTTTGTTTTTGCCCTTCCCACTGGTTTGAAGTGGGCTTGCCATCGTTGGAGCAAGGTGATATTTTCACCTTCAAATCAGAATTTAACAATATGACCAGTGCTGGAAGGTAACTAAGTACATTTACTCAAGTACTGTACTAAAGTACAATTTTTGATGTACTTGTCCTTTACCTGAGCATTTCTCATTTATGCTACGTTTTACTTCTACTCCATCACATTTCAGAGGGAACTTTTTTTACTCCATTACATTTGTTTGACAGCTACAGTTTAGGGTGAGCCTGGAAACCAGACCCCCCCACATTCATATACATTTCCATCCATCTTGACACAGGCCGGGCCAATCACAACCATTTATCTAAAATGGGGCGGGTCCGCGACAGCATTAAGCGAACTGGACGGTATATTTTCTCCGAAAAAACAGAACAAGCAACTGCACTTGCGTGTGATGTAGTGTTTCGTTTTGTTGCTCAATCCCTTTATTTTGTTTTACACACAAAACATGCGTCCGACTTATAAAACGTGATGCTTTACGACAATTTTATATGAGAGAGTGAGTTTTATAGAGTTTAAAGTCTGTTAAACTGTAAATTATAAATGATATTAGATGATTCTAAATGTCAGGCTGCAGTACCTCAGGGTTCCCGGTGGAGGAGCTGTCTGTGGCGTCAATTTTGCCGTGATACGTGGCCTTCTCCGTGTCCTCGCTGCCGTCTGCGGCCTGCCGGTTCATACTCGGGGCGGGACTGTCCCTGGCGCCGGATGCCTCGACCCCGGTGGGTTTCTCCAGAGAGCGAGCAGACGCCCTCTCGCTTTCTTCTAACGCCGCCGAGAGCGGGTCCCGGAAACCCTGCCGGCTCTGGGCCTCCATTTCTGCAGGGGGAGGGCAACAGGGTAGGAAAGTCAGCATTGGGCCCTCTGCTGGTTGGTCTTAAATCGGTGGCTGTAAGGACAGTGTGTCTGTGAGCAGGGAAGTAATCTCCACTTTCACATTTTCAGTTTGATTAATAAAAGCCCACTAAACCGTGTCCTCTGACCGTCCAACCACCAAAATCCAGATGGGAGAAGCTCTGAGTTGATTAAAATATTAAAATGCTCAATTGATCCTTTATTGCCCTGGATTACGCCTTTCAGGCAACATACAAGCTGCCCTACCTTCTTGGTGGACGTTGGCTTGCTTAAAACCAATCCGGTCACTTACAGAGACAGTTGTTGTGGATGGTGGAAACAAAGAAAGACAAAAAAATGACCTGGTTGGATATGATTGTCTCCTCCGAGATCCCATCTAATTTAGTCTCAGAGACCTGAAACAAGCTTCCCAAACCTCGTTTGGCACGGCCGTGTGTTAACAGAGGAGGTATTGTGTAATCTGTCAAACCGTGGCCTTTTCTCTGAGACAGAAGGACTCGGAGAACAGGCCGTACCTCAGACCAATCAATAGCAATTATCTCCAATTCCCTGTCATTAAGGTGGGTCTGACTGTTACATCAGTGGCTGCAGAGAGTGTTCACCGTAGCAACAAGCTGAGGTGAGTCACCAGCCTCTGTGTGTGTGTGTGTGTGTGTGTGTGTGTGTGTGTGGGTGTTACGGCAACGGTCACATATCGGTAAAAGACGATAAATAAATACCGGTCGAGACGGAGTGACCCGGAGCAGAGAATGTCACCACCCACCAACAACCACCTGCTCATTTAAAAAAAAAAAAAAAAGGAGGAGTACCTTTAACCCCCTAGGAACTGGGATTTTTTTTTGGCCTCTTGGGGACAACAGAAGCAAGCTGGGAACACAACACTGACACATCATCCCCTCTCAAATTGATATGGTGAACGCAAATTGTCGGTGCTTTCATCCCGAGTAGCTTGGTTTTGGTGCCGCTGAGGCTTCCGGACCCGTTTGTGCTGATGTGCTACTCTTCTTCTTTATCCACGTTTATACTATACATGTAAATGTGTGTGAGATTTTGGCTTGTGACAGCGTTGCAGGATTCAGGCTCAGATGATAATCCAGATTAAGTTCTGGTGGATGTTGGGATTATCATTAATCGCAATTTTTAGGAATAGAATTTCAGCAACCACATTACTTACACCTTTGGTAATGGGAGTTTCATATCTAACCACAGAAATACCCAGACTAAGATGAAATATATACCGAATATACTGCTACAGCTTTGAGTTGATCAATTACTAAACAAATCTACAACAACAACAACAAACAAGTTGCTCATTATCTATGTTGAAAAAAACAACAATTTAACCGTCAAGGCAGAATAAAAATCGTCCGGTTTGTTTGCTACTTTCTCGTCCTGTTCTGTGTACAAACGTGCCCTAATTAATGCTGCGGCCTGTCCACACTCATCCAGTCTCCTTGAGCTCTTTACAGTCTCTAATCTGCAGTAAAAATGGTATTTGGAGCTTTTTTGGATCATTGACACTGGGATGGATTCATGCTGGATCGCACTGGTTTTCCTGTTCGACGGAGTTTACAGTGTCCAGTTTGAAAGCGGTAAACCGGCGGAGCCTGCGGCCCTACCTGACCCCCCCATATAAAGTCAAACTCAGTTACTAACTACACATGAGTTCGGTCGGGTCAGTTGGAAGCTCCCTGCGAAGCTCTGGCGACTGACACGAGTAGAAAGAGGAACATTTTAGCAAGACAAAGAGAGTCAGACAACTTTTCCAAGCAGTTGAGGGACCAAACCAGCCTGAAACACTAGCTTAAAACTGAGTTTTACCAGGGGGCCAGAAAGGGGGTGTGATGCTCCTGTTGGTCCGGTTTGCTCTTTAAAGGGTGATTCTGGTTCATTTCAACCCGGCGCATTTTCCATAAATGTGCCCATTATTGCTCTATGAATCGCGCTAGCTTTGCTTTGAGGTGAAACAAGGACTCGAGCAAAACATCATTTCCTAAAAATTAGCTGGTGTTGCTGTAAATTACATGAATGTTTTCAGAAAGGCCAAGGAAATTCTGTGCTAATTATAACGCTCGCTCACCTGTGGTTTTCAGCTGCAGCGGAAATTCCTCAGTTTGTGTTTCAAACTGACGATGATCTACAGCAAAACAGACTCACCTGTTTTAGTTACAAAACATATTTCCAACAAGTTTCCACAGACCAGACCTTTAAAATAAAGTGACTCGCTGCGACACATTTTCTATCTAATCAGGAATTTTTTTTTTAGTCTTTCTCAGAAACTCCGATGGATACAGACGTCTGTTTTTCTACTACTCCTACGTAATTTAGTTTTTTCTTAAAACTCAAATATAACGAGCAGGTGCTTTATAACTATAGCAACGAGCACTCTCTCGATCTCCCTTGTAGTTGATACCAAACTACGTAGGCCTGTCTTGGAAATATCCTAGGGACGTTCGGCTGAATACCAGTCAATTTTGATTTTTCTCAATTTTATTTATCTGAGGAAAGTTCACAGGAAGTTAGCTGGAAAATACGGGACCCGTAAAAATAAAGCGTTACCCAAAAATCATAATATAAATCCAAATGTTGCCATAAAGCAGTCCTGCCCATTGAGTTACAGCGTTGCCTACAATAGACTCATACAGCAAGTAAAGGGATAGTCACCATGGTATAAGTGACATGGCCAGATCTTTGACAGCTGATAAATATATATATCAAATTTTGGTACAACACCACACCTTCACAGTCTGACGGCTCTGTGCTGCCCTCCTCCTGGTCCGACAGGCGGGTGAATTTGTGGCGTCGACCCAACGCTAGCTGGGTCTGCTGGGGCCGCTGTTCACCCCCGTTCGCTGCTGCGGCGCAAAAACTCTGCGAACGCGACACAGAGATCTCGAACTGTTTCAGGACCTCGTCTTCACTGTCGGAGGAGCTGACGCCATCGTCGTCTTCGTCGTCACCGTAGCTGTTCACTGGAGGGAGATGAACACAGGGAGACAGAGGGGTTGGCAAACAGGAAAAGCTGGGGGTTAGGAGATCAGGCGTAAAAGAAAAGAGAGGAGAGGAAATCCAGAAGGAGGGAAAGCATGACAAAACACTTGAGTGAGTTTTAAACAGGACTTGATGATTGGTCCAGCTGCTCTTCTGTGTGACTCTAGGACTTTTGGACTCAATTATAGATAAAAACCATTTGCCCATTGCTTGATCCTGGACGTACCGTTGGATGGGTGACAAATTAAAGAAAACTGAAGGAAAAACACAAAAAAATGGTGGAGAAACACGAGTGAAATAAGTGAAATATCACAGCTGCGCAGACGACACACAACTGTATTTTTCTGCAGTTATTGGGGCTGAATCTAACAGACTGAATCTCAAGTGGAGATCTAAGTTGCCTGGTTCAGAGGCAAAAGGCTCAGGTGTCAACATAGATCATGGCTAGAATTTAAGAAAGCTCACTGGTTGTGTCAGAACGACCGCCTTCCCCCGGCGCAGAGAAATTCATTCATGTTTTGATTTGCAAGTCTTCCGGGATGGTGCATCATGTTCATACCTTTCCAATCATATTTTAAAAATATATCTCCTTTCTTAGACCTTAGCTGGTGACTGCAATGGGCTTTTCCAGGTGAATACTAATTTAAGAGCTTAGACCACGAATAAAAAGTCAACCTTTGAGGAAACAGTGGAACAGAAGTATCATACGTATCAAGTAGAAAAATAAAAGTCAATGGCATTGATGGAGGATGTTGTGGTGTATGCAGCCAGGCAATACTCAGGGCTGGAAAAAAAAGTACCCCCTTCCCAACTGTGTTTATTGGGTATAAAATAAAAAAATAAATTTAAAAAAAAAAAAATCTATTTTTAATTACAGGTAATATTCTGCTAAAAAGATGCTGGAATTGCACATCAGTCAAAAACAAGGAAATAAAGACAGTAGAGCACAGTGTGGTTGTGCTGGAGGAGGATTTTCCACAATCTGGACTATAACTGATCTATAAAGCATTAGTGAATGATTCATCAATTATTAGTTAAACCAGTAGTTACATCTTATAAACCCCTGTGTTATCAAAAAAGTGGCACCGAGAGTATTTCCTTTTTTCTCTCTGCAGCTGACTGAGGAATCGTGATTGATCAACAACAATATCCACCAGCTCACAGGCAGAGTACATCGAAGCCACTCTGTGCTGCGGGGGAGTAAATTTATCGCTCCTTCATGAGATGTAAATGCTCATAGAATAAGTGAGGGGCGAGCACATATAGAGCCGTCCACGCTCTCTCTCCCACGGCCTGTCTGCTTCTGATGAAAAACACCAAACCCGTTAGCGGCGACGGGGTTGGGGGGGGTCAATCCACTCACATCATAATTTGACCATAATTGGATGGCAACGGCTGAATGGGTGACGCGGCGGTGGGGCGGTGAGGCGCGCGGGTCACAGTCTGTACCTGAGCGATCGCCATGGTTACCTGCAGAGCAGGAAGCAGCACTCTGAGTGGGCGAGCGACGGCTGATTGGTCTGTTAACTTCTGTCGTCTAAAGCTATTCACAGGTGGAAGCTCTCAGAGCGAAGTAATGTGGCTCAGTGGTTATATGCAAATGCAATGCGCACCTTCACACAGACACACACACACACACACACACACAAATAAGGAGGGGTATATGCTCCCATTTCTACTAGTTTGTCAAGAATGTTAACAGAAGTCTCAAGTGTCAAGAAGTTTCAGCTTTACCTCATTAATACGCAAATGTATGCAAAGAGGTGCTGAAAAATCTCCTGCACATTGAGTTAAATGTGCCCTCAGTAAAATGTAGGTAAACATTTAACCACCTCCGCTGGAGCAGCCCCTTTCGGAGCATCATGTAGTGATGTAGGAACGCCGTGACGCACCAAGAAAAGCGGCGCCGAAAATGACCCGCTGACCGCCCTCTGTCGAAAGCTGCGCTCCGGAAACAACGCAGACTACAGCCAGCACACGTTCTGGTCGGCCTGCGTACACCAACCCCTCCCCACAATAAACACCGCGGAGAGGTGAACCAAACGAACTGGCCAGCCGTGTGCACACCGCTGACCACCGCTGGTCTTCTGGTTGTGGGGAAAAAAACAAAAACAAAAGGGAAGACCCAAAAACTAAAGAGATGTTCCACTAAAAAGGCTGAACTCACTGATTTGGTTTTTGTTTTTTTACATCTCGGCTCTCGCGTATAAACCTGTTGAACTCACAAGCTGGCGCGTGCATCGCTTCCCGTTCCATTCGACCACTATAGACGCTCCTGCTCATGCTTGAGTGAAAAAACACAACACGATTCCTTCTGCTGTGAATATGTTCCTGCCGGGAACTTCTCCTGACTACAGAGCTCAGCCCCACTTTCTGTCTCTGTTCGGCTGCAGAAAATCCTGTCGACCTCCAGCACGACTTGCGCCTTCTGTCCCCAAATCTGTTCGTCTCCTCTTCCAGACAATTCATATTGATTAGATGAATCGTATTTCGGATGCTTAAATAAACGGAGAGGGGAAAACTGTTGCTGCACTGAACGCTGCTCTAATGTAGCCTTTTGAATCAATGGAGTCCCTGAAAAGAATCCACCAGCAAGACGCAGCCAGACATTGAGCTGCGGCGAGGAAGAGTCATTTAGCCACTAAAGCCATGAATGGAAGAGCAGTGAGCGCTCGTCGATACCCTCGGTCGATGTAAAGACTCACTTCAGACAAGCGGGTCAGGGCGGAAAGTGTTTTACACCACGAACTACACACCAACACGAGCCGTTCGGGCGCGTTTGTGCTGCTTTTCAACGAGACAACTTCGTCCATAACCCTGCATATTATGCTGAGAAGCACAGCGGGTGTACAGCGGCTCACTGAAAATTTAATATCCAGGCAGCGGGGCTTTGGTGAAAGTAAAACGCTACAACAGATATGTTCTGTTAAATGTAAACAGGTGAATGAATTACTCCTTAAACATTTCTGAACGCTCAATTTCATAAACTGCCCTGATAAAACTCTTCAGATGATCCAAAAAAATAAGGAAGTCCTCAACCTGAAACAGGAAAGTTTTTCACCTCACCAATGTGTATGTGAATGTTTTGACCTCTTTGTTTGACCAAACCCAAATTCACTGAGGGGGACATATGAGCTTTTCACTGATCTCTGTGCAAATGAACCAGGTTTAACCAGGCCCGCAGTTTCCCGGCTACAGCGACAGTCTCACATACAGTTTGACTGTATTGGTGGTCGAAAAGTTACACAGTGAGAGCCCCTACCTCGTCCTGTGAAGCTCCAGAGGATTTTGAGTTGTGAAAGTTACGGAGAGACTCCAAACAGGATGTGGACGCGGTGTTTGTTCAGGAAAGCGACTGGAAATACCAGAGACTCCACCTGCCGCAGGTGAGGAACCAACAAACCGGCTGAGTGTTTGCTCACTGTTTGACTCACAGTCTCCGCCTGGATTCAGACGACCTGCTGTTGTAAATGTGGTCTTTTCTTTCTGTTTTCTTTCTTTTTGGTCAAATTACAAAGCATCAAAACGCTGTCAAGTTTCCTGTTTACCTCAGCTGACACCTGTACAATCCGGGCTTGATTTCGGCTACATGATAAAGAAAAGAAAGAAAAAAAAAAGTAAAAAAAAAAAGTTTAAACTTTGATCATTGAGTGACAGTGACTCACAGGCGCTCAGCCAGAATTACATCAGGGTGCGGGATTCACCCTCTTCAGCCCACATGGACGAAGCTCTCGCTCCAACAGTGACAGGTTACTTCCTTAGCGTTAGTCCCAAAGCCTCACCATTAGAGTGATGCTCCAGTCAAAACGTTTAGTTCGTAGTGCATCATGGGAAATCCGCTCGTTTGTGAGACGATCGACATCACTCTCGTTTCGGTCCGTGAGGCTTCATTCTGGCTAAAGCCTCTTCATAAACCAGACTCTATTCCTGGTATCATAAAACCAAAGTGTGACAGTGCTGTGTTGTTGTGGTTTGCGATCAGGTGTGAAACCTGACTGCGTAGAGGTTGTAACTGTGTGTTTGTGTGTGTGTGTGTGTGTGTGTTCTTAAGGGGAAAAGCTTGACATTTTGAGACATTTTGGGCCTTTTGACGTTTGTGTTGTACGTATTTTGTTGCACATTAATCCTCGTGGGTTCAGACTCTTATTCAAACAGAGCTGTGCGTCAGGCTTGTGCCATTTTGCTGCGGGACTTCCCCCTTCACCGGCTGGACCGGCGTTTACACTGTGGTGTATTGCACGTGTGTTATCCGTTCGGAGTCTGGGCATTAAGTGAAAAGTCGCTATTTCTTGACGAGCAACGAGAACGGTTTATCCGTCCGCCCGGCGCATCTCTGCACCGTCCCTGGCGACATCGCATGTTAGCAAACGGGGTCTGCGAGCAACCGGTAGCTTCCCAGGAAACGATTAGGTGACCACGGGCCCCGTAAGAATAAATTTAAAAAGATTAAAACTGGTTTTTTAACACAGGGTCCGGTTGACACAGGATTTGGGTAAGGGCGCTTGTCAGTATTGATTTCAGCTGAAATAAAATCAATGTAACTTTACCGTGCGTGGTTACACAAAACTGCAATTGATCGAATCACCGTAAACCATACACACCGCCTTGCCCAGTTGGTAATTCAGCCTAGGAAACAGGAGAAAACACTGGTATGGCCCTTTAACTGTGCGTTTAGTCAACCTTTAGAAGCCTTTGCTTTGGGTGTTTGCATTGTTTGACAAGTGGGAGGAAAGAAAGAGCTTTACTGGATGATGACAAGAGCGACAAACCGAGTGTCCTTTTCTCTCCGTTTCTCTCTGAATGTACTTTTTTTTTCATTTTGCCGAATTTATCTTCAAGGTTTCACAGTCAATATTTTCAATGTGAGCTGCTGCGGAGCTTTGTTGCAGAGTGCGGCTGACTCACTCAACTCCTTCTCTCTCTCGCATACAAAGTCGCCCACAGAAACCTACCGCACAAATACAAACTCGCCCACGCTCTCCCTCCGTTCCTGAAGAGTTTAATTGGGAGTCAGAATGCATACTGGGGACACACACTCTTTTTCAGGTTGTGTAGTAGATTAACCGCGACTGGAAAGCAACACTAGTCATTGGTATATCTCATATGTGTAGTTTCTTCTTCTTTTAACTTCCAGAGGACTGGACACGGGAAGTGCATTGTTGCCTCCCTCTTGTTGAAAACAAAACAAAACAAACGCATTTGGTCTTTGGAAACGGAATTGATGTACGTGTCCATGTGCATATAAGAGCGGGGAGGTGAGGTCCGGTCACGAGCGGTCGCCCGAGAACGCATGTGAAGACGCATTTCAATGCCAGGTGTGAACGGGGCCCGAGAAGCTCCCGGAACTGAGTCAGCTCCACCTGCCGATGAAGAGCATGTGATATGAGCGAAAGCTCCAGAGCAGCTACAAAATGAGCCTCGAGGTGAGTATGTTTTGTCAACTACTGAGTGAACTCTGAAGCTCTGCTTTTAAGCCAACATGGATGAGAGGTTAAGGTGCTGAAAAAAAAAAAGAAGAAAGAAATTTTAACATCTACTACTCAATGACAACTGGGCAGATTCCATCTTTTGATGAAGATCATGTGATATGACCAAAAGCTCCAGAACGGCCACTGGATGTCATCAGAGCGAAGTTGGCGAGGTCGGTACCATCGTGTTTCTAAAGAGACCAAAACCAAAACCTGAGTTTACAGAATAATCCGGTAAAATCGACGGATGAATAACCTGTCACCGGACACCCTCGTCTTTGTGCACGGGCCCGAAAATAATCTACCCAAAATAAAAGTGTTTCTGTTCGTCAGCCATTTTGATCGCAGTCATAACCCCGGTCTCCTTCGAAAGAAGAGTCTTTAAAATTTTACAACCAAAAAGTCAGACTGAGCAGAGGAGCTACTGAACCAGAGTTACAGAGGAACTTAGGTTCATTATCAGACCCAGTTCAGAGTAAGTTTGTTTCAAACAGGGGAGGAATATTCGTTTTTCTGACCCGCCTATTATTTTCTGGCATAAAAAAGGGAATCTAAGCCCCGTTGTAGGATCTTTTGTGTGGAAAACACAAAAGTGTGGAGCCACAAGTCTGAACCAGTTTCTGTGTCAACAGCTGTTGCAGTGACGTGAGGATCCTAAAATGCTTTGCACAGACAGAAACAGGAGACTTGGAGCTTTTAAACAATGTGGAATCTGTCAAGGTTGCGTGAAGACTGATTCTGGTAAAGAACCAACCCAAAGAAACGCTACCCAGTCCACAGCGTCCCGCCGGTGCGACGTTGTATTTTGAAAGGATCAAATGCTGTTCATTGGTTATGAAAATCAGTTTACAGCCAATCTCTTCCTTTAAAAAAACAAAACAAAACAAAAAACCAACTGTGCAGCTTAAGGGACTTGTAACTGCATCTAGCCAACAAGTCTTTCAAACTAAATGTCTACATGCGTTGTTTGTCATTGCCTTCAGTCAAAATGGACGGATGGCAAAATTATTCACGCGACCGAAAAAGACCCCAACACTAACTGCCGTAGGAAACGAGACAGCAAGTGAACTCCACTGTCAAAGTCACACATTTGGTTGACCGTCCGTCCACCGCGAGCTCCAACCGACAAGGTTTTGCTGTGCTATAACAACGTAACACCGCTTCCACTGTCTCCCTGACAGACAACGGTTAAAGGCACACGGCCGCCAGAGGTCCCAGTCTGTCGAAGCAGTGAGATCATTTTGGGCTTTTTAACAAATGAAAAATGCTGCTGCTTCTCTCGTGAGGCCAGTCTCTACGTGTTGGTCACTCACCGAGCCCCTGGCGGACCCCCACTCGTCCTTTCCTCCGGCGGCCACGTTGCTCCAGGCAGGGCAGTCCGCCGACACGTGAGAAACACAGCTTCTTGTTGATGAAGAGGAAGAGGACGGCCAACGCCACGATGAAGACGCCCACTGCCGACAGGAAGCCGATGGCCTCTGGGGTGACTGGTAGGAGGAGGGAGAGGGAGAGGGGACACACAATGACACACTGATCAGACCACACAAACAGACAGCCTGGATACACGCACAGACACGCACACACAGTACGCACGCATGGTACACGTGATGCACACAGACAGAACGAGTGACACTTTAGTATGTGAGTTACCCTCGGGGCCTTGCTCAAGAGCAGAGTCAGCGCGCGGCTGCGGTCTCGCTCGGCGTCTTGCTCAAGAGCTCGCGGCTGGTCGAGCGACAACTGCCAACAGAACCGTTCTCGTCCTATCGTCAGGTGTCGTTCGCCCAGATATGACTCACTTTTTCCTGTATCCTGAGAATTTTTCCGAGCAATGTGAGAAATCTGAATTGGCAGCGCCCTCAATTGACCCCTTCAAAAAGCCCCGCCCCCTTAGCCCGCAAGGCGTCCCATTCTAGCGTTCCACATGTGCAGTTTTTACCGGTAACCGCGGCAACAGCACCGAGCCGTTGATGTCGCCGACTGAACGCGGTGCGCGGCCGAGTTGTTTTAAAAGGACTACGCCCGATGGCGACGTACGTCACGTCATGCTAAAAGACTGGGGCTAAAGCTACATGCCCCGTGGCCGCTTCAGCATCCTCCACCAGGACTGGGACGCACCAGTCTTGGGGGGGGGTTAGATAGGAATGCTCAGCAATGTGGGACCGCAAACCAGGCCAAAAAAACAAAAACAAAAAACCCAAAATGACTATCAGTCCAAAACATGAGCTTCAAAGCGAAGTCCAAAGAAGTGAGAACGGCATCTAAAACCAACGCTTCAGCTTGGCTACATCGGCTGTCTTTGGTGTTTCTTAGTCTTGGTTGGAGAATCACAATTTTTCTTTGGTTTTTTCAGTTTTTCTTCGTGTTTCTCAGTTTCATTTTTGCTCCTCTGTTTTTATTTGTTTCTCATTTTTTCTTTGCGTTTCTCAGTTATTGAGTTTGTTCGTCACGGTAGATGGACAAATGGTCGTGGGTCGGAGATTGTGGTGCGGATCTGCTGCTCTTCTACTGGTCCGACGAACTGAAACTAAAATTATTTTTGCCGTCGGTTTTCACTTATTTATGAAACTCACTGCTCGTGAAAGAGATTTTGAACGGAATTTTTTAAAATATATGAATAACCGTGGTGATAAGTAAGGAGGGGACAGGCAAGCATTCCTCCATTACAACATTTCTGCAGAAAAATCACAGAGATTTGACAAAAATTGTAAGATTTCACAAATATTGCAAAGGAATAAGTAAGTAATGGAAAAGATGAGTGAACTATAAGAAAGAGAGATAAAGACAGAGAGAAAGAAAGAAAGAAAGAAACTACAAAGAGAAAGAATGGGAAGACAGAGTAGAGACAGATACTGTAAGCAGCAGTTAGAAGAGGTAAAAAAAAAAAAAAGAGGCATCAACTTGAGGAGAGAGGCAGAAAAAACAGACCAAAATAGAGAGAAAGGCAGATGAGTAAAATGTGGACAGAACCACAGGTGGAGAGAGAAACTGGGGTAGAGACGAAACAAATGAGGAGCTATAAAGTGATACAAGGCGTACGACTCTGCTCTCAATGAGACGTCGGAGGCTCCTCCAGTGCAGATGAATAGGTGTGCGTAGTGGGGAGGGGGGGCGCCGTCTCCCGTTTCCACGGTAACGTTTCAGAGCGCATAGAAGCGAATCAATGGGAGCAAATGGAGAGTACACATCCTGCTGAGAGCCGACGCCGAAGAAAGAACTCCACGGCGTAGGTGTGTGTGTGTGTGTGTGTGAGGATGTAATACTACTCGGTTTTATTTATTTCACACACAACCTTTTCTTTCGTCACACTGGTGTCACTCATTCGCCCCCTCTCTCTCTCTCTCTGTCTTTTATTACATTGGGGATGTAATTTATTAATCTGCATCAAAAACATCCTCTCATTCACCAAGCGAGTGTGTGTGCGCGTGTGTGTCTGTGTGTGTGTCTGTGTGTGTGTGTGTGTGTGTGCGTGCGTGGCAGTAAAATAATCAGCAACAGCAGCAGCTGCCGTCGTTGCTTAACCGCACACTGCAACATCTGTAACATCTTAATCCTTATTATTCCTAGTTACAGCTGTGAGACATTTTAATTGAATGCTCTAGAAGGTATGAAATTGCGTAGTTAAGATGAATCGACCTCGTACTCAGAATACACAATTTCACACTCAACTCTCAGACCGTATAAACGGCTCTCAACTATGCTTCCATTTAGCAGGTAAGGCCTTTTTTGTTTGTTTGTTTTCTTTGCTAAAGGTTAACAAAGGTTAATAAGACTTAATGTTAGCCTTCGTTTTCTGAGCTGCTTTCTCTCTGGAGCGTTGTTAAACGTATTAAAATGCACAGTATTGTTTGTACATTTTTAAAAAAGGTTTTGTGACAAAAAGTGCAGAAAATATGAATCCATTTAACAACTGATAACTTTAGCTGGTCGGGAATGAAAACATGCCTTCACATTGAAATGCATTGACTGTAAAGCGCGGGAGGTGATTTAGCGTCAGCAGCAACTTTTTACAACAGGCTACGTCTACATCAGCTGACTACAGCAGATGAATGGAGAGAAGAACAGAAAACAACTTCATCAACAGCATTTAGAGAGAAAAAAAAACAAAAAAAAAACTGTACAGAAAGAAAACACAACACGCACAAAACACGACCCAATACTGAACTGCTGCAAATGTTACAAAACAACAGGAGTTTCCAGGGGACGTTGAAAAGTGAGGAACACCTGGGACGCGGTCACGGTTTATGGCTCGCGAAGTTGCTGAAGTCAGTGGTGTTGGGAAAGGTTTTTTTTCAGCTTTAAGTGTCTGGTGGCCGATTCCGATATTACCGCAGATATTTGCCGTTAACCTAGAGTTAGGCCTTTGTTGATTGCCAGTTGATTGCGATTCACACATGGTAGCTAATATCTGAACCCCGCCATCAGAACTAAAAGTCAAAAGTCAACACTAAAACAAGAACTTGCATCATTACTTCATGTCCATCAAGCTAATTAAACTGTTTTGTGACTTGCAGCGTTTCGGCATTCGGTTGCGTTTTATCCCTTTGCAGCATTTTTTTCTAAATGCCGTGCACATGTTTTCCTTTCTTCATCTGCTTGATTTTTTTCAGTGCGCTTCGCTCTCAAGGCCAGAAAGGTTATTTGTAGAGTTTACTGATTCTGATTCTACTTACAGTCCATTTACGGTTCACTTCAGTTCACCTAATTTGTCCCCTCCTGTTTCCTCCTAATCCTGTTTCTGATTATTCTTGCATTAGAGTATAAAAATAAACCAAATATTTTGAGAGCAAAAAAAAAAAAAAAAAATTATTTTTCAGCAAATTCAGGCTGCCTCAAACAGTAATGTGCCATAAATAATGAGACGGTTCTGATTCTTTTCAGTAAGAAGATAAAATACAGACAGAAAACAAACCAGTTTCGAGTCACATGGTGGTTTGACGCAGTGTGAACCTCAATAAGAAAAGTAATGCGAATATGGGAAAACTGCAGAACACAAGGCGCTGTCTGAAAACTCCAAACCAACCTACGGCCACATTGTGATGGGAGGAACTGTTCCTTCTGAAATCACACAGAAGACACCGTTAGCAGTTTCCCTACAGACTGTGATTCTGTGGGCAGACAACCTACTTTCTGTCTGTTCAGCTGCTGTTCACTCCCGCGGAGAGCGATGTCTGGAAGTGTTAACACAGGGCAGATGCAGCATGGGGACGCTCCTGCACTGGTTACAACAAGTTCGGCTTTAAAAAAAACATCAACGCCAACCGCTCTTTCCTCACCTACGAGTTTATGGCGACGGTGACGGAGAAGATCCTCCCGCTGTAACTCGCAAAAACAGACCTGGAAGATGCGGATTACCTGCGTTCGTGTTGATGTTCGTTTTAACGCTTTCTAGCCAAATTACCAGCGTGACCCGAGGGACGGCGACACCGTCCAACACTTTGGTCCGGAGTGAAATATCCTGAGAGCTATCGGATCGATTGGCGTGAAATCTGGTGCAGTGGCCCGTGGTCCAATGACCTTTCAAGTGACGACACAGGCAGGTCAATATTTCCACCTGAGCGGCACCTGTGTTAATGCCAAGGTACCTCCAAGAACTACCATGGCCACGTTTCGGTCACCTTCAGCGGTGCGCTGACATTAAGGCCATCGGAGTTTGAAAAATGAATACTAGCATGCTTTCGACACCTAAACTGTATCTGATGCTATTATGCAGTTCAGAGCTGAGACATGGGTGAATTAACGTTAGTAGCGGGCGTGAATGCGACTCAAATTGATTTACAAAAATAAATCCCCTGATGAAAACGAGCGCAACGCCACGGCAAATGTTTGGACGGTGTGTTTGGGTGCAGCGGTAAAGTGGAGTTTCCCTCTCAGCTGCTCGGACAGTCAGACACTGAGCTCAGTGTTGGAGACTCAGAGCCTCCTACTGTCTGCATCCAGATGGACAGGAAGAAACCCTGGGTCAAAGTCTGGGCTCACACCTGCTGCACACACACACACACACACACACGCACGCACGCACACTCTCTCACACACACACACACACACACACACACACACACACACACACACACACACGCACACACGCACACACACGCACATACACACACGCTCAAACGCAGACACGCTTTATTCAAAATGCAGAGATCCCTGTCTAACACATATGCATCACTATACACCCACCAACCTCATACTAAACCTTTGTTAGGGATGCAGCTAATGATTATTTTAATCTATCAATTCATCTGTTTATCAATTAATTTTTTAGTCTATAAAATGTAAAAAAAAAAAAAAAATTAAAAAAAAGAAAAAAATAGTGAAAAATGTCCATGACAAGTTCAATTGGCATCTTCAAGCTGCATGTTTGATTTTAGAAATACTGAGGTCTTGAGTCCATCACACCCCTAGTCTATATAATTTTGATGAGACAAAAAAAACTCAAACTGGATTATTTTATATTATATATATATATATAAAAAATAATCAAGTTCTCCTCTGTCCATCCATATGCTCAACATTTTAACAAAATACGGCTGTTTACAGTATTTCAGGTGGAGCTTTGGAGCATCATACAACATGGAAGCTGTGTATTTGCTGTGAGTGCTGGACGATAGATGATGATGATGATGATGATGGTGATGATGATGGTGACGGTGGTACTGAACGCGATTCAAGTCTCGGTCCATTGACTAATGGGAACGACAAAGTTTGTTTGGAATTTCTCAGGAAATTCCACAAAAAAATGAAACACAGAATAATAAAATTCACGGAAAGCTCAGGTTTTTAGCTGTAATTTTATAATGTGATAATATTCCCATCAGAATAGATTAAATCCAAAATAATCTCGGCGGAAGATGAATTCCTTTATTGCACCAGCAGGGAGTCGGTTGGGGATAAAAAATAGGACAAAAGGAGAGTATTGATGAAACTCTCTGCAAATGTACCCAATGTAAAATATAATGAATTCATGTACAAACAAGGATTAGGGAGGTGGTGGTGACCTAGAAGTCAATGAGAGGCATCGGATCAGGCTAATGAGGCGGAGAGATTGAACCGGCGGCAATAAAAATTTCACAACCGCTAATCTGTGACAGACACGGTTGTGAAAGCTGGTGTGTGTGTGTGTGTGAATATTAAATCCTTATCCCCTGATTACTATGCAGCTGCTGACTTTTCCAACCCGGCTTTGAAGTGAGGAGCTCCAGAGGACAGAGGAGAGAGAGAGAGCACTTTGATGTGAGCGTTAGATTAGGATGAAAAAAAAAAAAAAAAAAAAAGGGAGAGGAAGACGACACAGCGGCGGCGGAGGCGAAGGCCACGTTGTTACCGCTCATTAACGAGAGATAAGAGAGATCCCGAAGAGGACGAACGCGCCGCTTTGTAGTTTGGTCTTTCTTCTTTTTGAGCGATGAATAATAGGAGCGCCTGCTGTCTCTCTCAGTTCGTCGTAAGGTCACTCATTACCGTGGTAATTACTTTAAGGACTCTGTATATGTGTGTCCTGGCCCTCTTCCTGACAGAATACTACTCTAACGCAGCTGAAGCTGTAACACAGCCCTTAGCGAACTGAACTCGGAGGCCTGGTGGATCCAGGAGGATTGTTCCTCTGGATGTGAGTGAGACCGTGAGCTGGCTATATCTGAAACTTGGGTTTTTTCTCCCTCTCTCCCTCTCTCTCTCTCTGTGTTTCGGCCTCCTGTCCTCACTGAACCAGGCGTTTTTCACTCCCACGGGAAAAATCTGAAGAGGCTGTTCTCGTGTACGGTGGGTGTGAAAAACAAAAAGCTTTTCCAAAACAGTGACGTACGCCTGTTAAGAAAGGGCCAGACAACCAAGACACCAACTTCTTCCCGCCTTCGGCTTCTTCTGTCACTATCTGCCTCAGCTTACAGGTGTCGTCACTGATACGACCTGCCAGCTTTTGGATGACAACTAATTACAGCCAAGATATGAAAAGTGCAGTAGTACAGGAAAGCGAGAGCAATTTTTTGATAATCGATTAATTGTTTTGTGTAATTTTTAATGGAAAAAAAAAGGCCAAAAATCTCGGGTTCAAGCTTCTAAAATCTGACGCTTCTGTTTGTCAAACACGACTGTAAACTTTTTGTTTTGGACCGTTGTCCGAACAAACCAAGTCACTTGAAGGCGTCATCTTGGCTTTCGATTTTCTGATATTTTAAAAACCGCACTAATCAATTAATTGAGAAAACGATCAAAAGATTAATGGATAATGGGAATAGTCTTTAGTTGCAGCTCTGCCGTTCTGTTCACCACCTTAGTTTTGTGGATTCGCGGGCTAAAATTTGCAATAAATAAATACAAAGTCCAGCTGAGGCTGATGTGAATGCCGTTAGTTCTGCAGGTGTTTGGTCATAAACCAAATTACATTTTTGACCTGAACGTGGCGCAAAATGAAAAGTCAGAGTGCCACCGAAGTGATTACCCTTCATCCCGAGGGAGACATGAATGTGTGTAGAATTCCCTGACAATCCATCCATGTCAAGGTATTTCCACCATTTCCAACCCAAAACGCCGAGCTCCTCGGGGCTGGGATCGCTGGGGGGGAAAAAAAATGTCACAGCGATCGCATCAATAGTTGCGATAGCTCCGTTTGGATCGAAGTGGGGGACACTGCCGTCCCAAGAGCCACGCCTTATAATGACTACAAACACGTTTCCTCCTGAAAGAGTCAAATTGGACTCTTTGCAGGCTTTTTCACAGTCATTTAAGAAGGAGAATTTCTGAAGCAGTGTTTGAGAACACAGACCGCTCAGCGATGGTATTAAATTAGTCGACCCTCGTGACTGTGTCGGCCCTGAAAAGACTTGCATCTGTACTGATGTCCATTAAAAAACCACCCTGAACTCCAGAGGCGACACGTGACGTTCACTGACCCCCCCGCCGCACTGAACACACAAACAGCCGACCTGTTGCTGTTGTCGTCGTCGTGACAGGAGGTCAAGTCAACCCAGAAACATCAGCACATCATGTTTTCAGTCTGACTCAAACCCACTGACCACCAAGGCCACCGCTCACACACACACACACACACACACACACACACACACAAACACACCTGAAAATCATAGTCTCCCTGGAAACGGCCCAGAGGCTCGATTAAGGTATAATGAGTATGCCTTTTCCCACCCACATGCAAGAAGGTCTCATGTTACCATGGCGCTGTCTGTCTGTTCGTCCTGATTGGCCGGGAGGACCAGAGCGTCTCAGAGTTGAGATGGAAAGATGATGAATAAGAAGAAAAAAAAAAACAAACAAAAACCAACAACAACTCAGAAGTGGTTTCACTTGGAGAGAAGCTCCAAGCAAAGTGTCAAAAGATTCAGACTCCCATTTACTGTTCACTGAATACGTACTGCACGGACAGGGGCTAATGCGGCTTTCATGTAACTTTAAAAACAACCCTGTCTGCCAGAAATGACCGTCACATACTACTAAACTGTTTTCCTTATGACGTTGTGGTGGCAACGCAACCACCGGCTGGATTACGTTCAGAGGCACCGTGGTTGGAGGGTTTTTTTTGGAATGAACGCAGCGCTGTAAACGGCAGCGGCGTCACTTTGAAGGTGGCTGGGATGGACGGAGGTCCAGGGTCCACATCCACAGTCCCCTCTGTGGTTTAGGCAAGGGCACTACTTTGGTTAAGGTCGGGGAAAGACGGGTTGGGTCTGTAGTAACTTTGAACTTTTACTGTATTAAACCAGACCAGGATCTTTCCCAAACCTGAACCAGGTGCTGTGAGAGTCTGAACAGAACCATTAAAAAGTTTAATGATGCTGGAGTCATTACAGGTGGATACTGTTGCAAATTAGTTCTATATAAATGTTATTAATAGAAGACAGGGCTGCTAAAAATTAAATCTATACAATAGTAATTTGCAGCAGAAGATAGGAAACGTAATGCCACCCCGGTTATTGTTTTTTAATCAACATAATAACCCTATTTTTCATGAGTTGAGTTGAATCATTCCTTGATATTTGGTCCTCCGGTCACACCGTGGGCCGTTTTCACAAGGATCGACTTTGACCACGGCTAACATCGAAAACCAACGGTCAGACTTTGGAAAGATTTCGGACTTTATTTGTCGCTCAAAGCCGGTTAGTTCCTGACTTAACTTAAGTAGCGCTAATGAGGCAGCAGAGCAAACTTCCTCTGTGTGTTGCTAGCGCGCTAGCAGGTGAGCTAGCTAGGAAACACAGGGTCGCACCATCCACTCACTACTCTCTCATGACTTAAAAACCTGAGTGAAATAGAAAAAAAATACATTTTCCAATTTCCAGTTCAGTGTTTGTCTGCTAATTGTACTACCATCTCTTGTTGACTGTCAAATACACAATTTGAGTATTTATGCACCCAAATCACTGTCTTTTCTCTTCTTGTAAATTGTTAAAAATATTTTTGATGACTCATTCTGCGTACACTGGGGGCGTACACTTAACTTATGCAAACAAATTCAGTTTGTAGCAACCAGCTACACCCTCCAGAAAGTTGAACCTTAGCATTAGCATGCGGGTTATAGCTGCTAGCGGCGCCGTCTCTTGGGCTGGCGGCGTGTGTTTGGATGTCAGTTGTTCGCATTTCCGAAAACAGCATGGGTTTGATCGACACTCATTTTGACTGACGACCAACGATCTCATCAAGTGACGGCCCGAAATCAAAACACTGTGGAGAGGCCAAGAGGTCAAAGTTCACCAAAGTTAAACATAAATAAACAAAAATAAAAAACAAACCTGTGTGCCGATTTACTCAAGTCTCAGCAAATGGTCTGATTGCAATGATTCCATTCAAATGAAGTTAATTCACTTGTCATAAATTTAGGTGTGACTGTGCCCTTCTATAGGTATTACTTATCATACGTTTACTCTTATTATTATTACTATTATCATTATTATCATTATTATTATTATTATTATTATGTTTTATCTTTATTTACAGTTGTCATCTTTGATAATAAAGGTTACTGTCCTACTGTAAAATACTCTGCTTCAATACACTTTTTTATTTTAATTTCAAGGATAATTAACTTAATAAAGCATCTGTGCCTCCAACATCAATATCGTATTTGCCTAAAAACATCCACCATTCTATTTAAATCAGACGCACACATTCCTCTGGCAGATATTAATGAAGTTGTTTGTATTACTTTTGATATGACAGCACTACAAATACAATGCTTTATTATTATTTGTTATGTAATTAATTATACTATAAGATTTTTTTTTTTTTTTTTTTTTTTTTTTAGAGTTTACATTTTCACATCTTTGTAATAACAGCAAAAGAAAAGCTTGTTTTTTCCACACTCTGAGGCTGGTATTTGCTTAACTTAAATACCATCAGGCTGCCACATATAATGACTTTGTGACATGAGGGAAACATTAAGGGGGGGGGGGGTTCAAATCTATCAGTCATAAGGACACCACTGTAATTTAGAAATATTGATCGGAGACTCAGGGAGCAGAGCGTTTCCTTTTTAACGCCATCACTTTACAATAATGATGTTTAGGTGCCACCTAATGGTGAAAGGCTCCATTACTCCATTCCATTACAGCTGTCCAGCACATGAGCACAAGACACTTGGAGGACTCCAGCTGCCAAAACACCCGCTCACTGATGGAGGTGGGGAAGTTTGAACCCATAAATCCCAGGTAAACCCTGAAACTATGAGAGAGACTGGTTTTATTCTTCAGATTTCAGCGTCCTCGGCTCTAAGATGGATCTATTTGACACTGAAGTGGCTTTGGCAGCACATCACCATGAATCAAAATGACCAGAAAGACATGCAAAACAACCATAAGGAAATGCAAATTGACCATAGGCGACACAAAAAAAAAAAAAATCTACAGTGTGACAACCACAAAGAGACACAAAACAACTACAAGCAAAACTTCACTTGTAGTTGTTTTGCGTCTCTCAGTTTAGGTGTCTCACTCCCAGGGCTCCACAATCTCACGATCCGTCCATGTTTACAATCATCTCTTTCTAGAGCGCATTGCCATCACTGTCAATTGGTTGCCTCTGCTATTAATACATTTACGTTGAGCAGCTAGTCGAGCGGCAAAACTCTCAAAACCGTCACCCTGACGTGGTGCTTTCTGGCGCTGGGATTTAATGCTTCCGACATCAACTGTCACGTGGCAGTTTTACTAAGTAGTACATTTGACACCAAGCTCCGACGCAACGTAATGAAAAAGCTTTAGTGTCTCGATATCCTCTGCCCATCAATACCAGGAAGTAAACTTCTCCCTGAATAACAGCAGCTGAAACTAAACAATCGAGACTAGAGGTGATTCAAAGACTGGGCTCAATCGTCATGCAGCCTTTTTCTAGCTTTTGGGAAAAGGACAATAAAATGGAAAAGCTCACAGACTCTATTGTTTGACACACTGTCCGTTGCTGCTGGATGAGTTTCTGTGGGTCCTCCTTCGCTGGCCATGTCTTCCCCTCCTCCTTCTTCACTCTTTCCTCCTCCTCCTCGCTCCTCTCTGCTCTCTTTTTTCTGACTTCTTCTCCCCAGATAGAAATTCCCACTCAGGCAGAGAACTAACTCAACCGCTCTCTTAAACCCTCTCCTTCACCCCCCCCTCAGTCCTGTGTGAACCGTCAATCAGCGTGGCTTTCCTGCCTCCCACTGGGCGAGGCGGACGGTCCTTCCTGAGCACCACCAAGACACAACAACAACAACGCGGAGGAAGGCGGGACAGAGACCCGTCCTGTACCGTAGTGCAGGAGAATAAAGGCCAAAACTGCCGACATGTTATTTCCCAAAAGCCTGGGAATATTTTCAAGAATGAGAGGAAGAGGACCAAAAAAAAAGTGTAGTTTTGATCATTTGTAGCTCAAAAGAAGTCTCAGCGTAGAACTTGGATAAATATTCTTGCTCTCGGAAACAGCAGTGAAAAAAAATCTTAACTCAAAGTCCACTTACTCGATTTTTCGGGGGCTTTCGACTGGTGGAGTTGGAGTTTCCTCATTTTTTATGAATCTGTAGATGTTCAAAGTTTCCATTACTTGCAAAACTTTTACGGGGTAAACTGCCGATGAAGACCATGTGGTATAATGATCTAATAGATCCTTAAATATATCTCTTACATTAAACGGTGTCAGGTTTTCATTTTGTTTTTGTTAGTGACCAAGATAAACACTAGGGTGACTAACTAACAGTTATTCGTTCCAATGAGGCATCTAGGGCTGCGACCAACGATTATTTTCCTTACCAATTATTCTGCCAATGATTTTCGCGATTAATCGATCTAACGTTTACTCCAAAAAATGGGATCATCACTACCCGAGACTCCTTTCACCTTTTCACTGATACATCAGATATGATTGAACGAAACATTAACAGCAGACGGACACAGTCAGAGAGCAGCTGGTGAACACAGCGGAGCATTTAGCAGCTGAAGAGCCAGATGTTTCCCTCAGGGGCTGGTGGAGACCAAAACCAGAGCTAAAAGAAGAGGCAGTACTGGACCTAGATTCATCAGGTGGAGACAAACACAGCTCCAGATGAACTATCATGTTGCTATGTCTCTGCTGGATGGTTGAAATTAGCAGCTGGTCTCTAACATTAACTTCATGATAAGGTGATAATTTATCAGGGTTTAGTGTTTTTCAACTTGTTGTGGAGTTTTAGTGCCCCCTGATGGACAGTTTTAACTTCACCCAACCCGTAATTTTAACCCAACCAAATTGAAAACCTGCCCCTCTGAGAAATCGTTACGTGACTCCACTCAGCCTCTAGAGCAAAGTGAAAATGACTATAACCGACTGAGATGAGTCTGCTTTTCCCGTCAGGCAGCATTAAAAGGCAGCACAGCTCCATCACTAGGCCCCAGAGCTCAGACAAACAGGATAAAACAAGGATTTCAAGGCAGTTTCTGTTTCCTGATACAGCTAATCACACACTGACACACACACACACACACACACACACACACACACACACACACACACACACACACACACACACACAGCAGCATTAAATATTACTCATGAGTCCTCTCTCAGCCTGACAGCCGGCAGTCTGAGCCCTGAGAGGGCCTATGAATTAGACATCGAACAAGTCTGTAACTAGGCCACTATAATCAGAAACAGCAACACACACGGTCGACTGCGTCCTGCTGTTTAATGGAGCACACTGAGGAGGTCTTTGATGCCGTTATGCATCCCCTCTCACCAACACTTGTCGCACCCGGAGACGGGAGCAGGTTCATTCCAGGTGTGGTGTAAGTTACATCCCGCGTATCGGGCAACCTGGCATTGACCTCCACCAACGAGTTCCTACGTCTTCCCGTAGAGATAAGGCAGGGTTCCAGCAGGGTTCCAGCTGTACATAACAATCATTTTGAACACGAACTGGACCGATGTGTGGATGACTGAACGGACCTGAACAGAGACTCTGGCCCCTCGGGCCCCTGGGGCAGGAGCCTCTGTATGAAGTGACTGTTCATTTTTTTTGTTTGTTTGTTTGTTTGAGAGTCACAGAGCTCAGTTCTTTAAAGAAAAAACAAAAACAAGCAAAACTATCCCAAAGAGACACAAAACAACAACAAAGAGAAGCAAAAGGACCATAAAGAATCTAGTCCAAGGTCTTGGGGGCCTATATAGGAGGGGTGGAGGGCCTTTACTTGTCTATGCTGAGAGGAACAGTGTCTCATAATCCGTCCATGCCCAGACGCAATTTAAAAAAAGTAATCAATCTGTTAATTTAGGTTTTTGCTACAAAATCCACATCTTTCAACAGCAGCAGGCAAGAAAAAACATTCAAGGCCTTTGTAAATGAGTTCTTGAGGACTTTTGAGGGAACTGAGTTCAATGCCTTTTAAGGCTTTTCAAGACCTGCCTAAGGACACGAAGCCGGTCAGTCAGTCCAACAGTTTGGTCCTGACTATTTTTCATGAGATTTAGCCGTGAATTCTGATTTCAGTAAACGCCCCCACCAAAGTTTCCACTTTAACATCGGTAATTATCAGATTCCCAGAAGCTCTGTGTTGCGGGGTGTTCAGCTATATTGATGACCAGCTGTTTCTTTCAGTGTTTCCAGCCTCTCCGTTACAAGGATTTAATGCCTTTTTGCTGTACACGAGAGTAAACATGAACCTGCTACTTGCAGCCGTAGAATTATTAAAATCATCTCACAACAACAAAACAAAACAAAAGTTTGCAGATTATGTTCTTAAATTTGACAACTTGCTTACTTTTATCTTCACTTTTAAATAGTTGAATAATAGTTGAAAATGGACTATTTGAAGGAAACACTTTTCATCTTCTGAAGGTGTTGGTCATTATATTTGGCATTTTTCTGACTGAACAAACAAAAACGAATTGATCATTTAAATACTGGCAGCCCCAACTAAGTCTGTTCTTGGTTAGGGCTCGTCAGTCGTCCAGGTGGTACGATGTCTGAGTGCAGCCGAACCCAAAGCACTGGAGATGTGATTGAAGACTCTCTACCTCCGAAAGGCTTCTGAAGTTGATATTACTGTGGCGAGTAGCACCAACGTTTACCCCCATGAGCCCACTGCGTCCAAGAGTGGGACGGGTGATGTAATAAATCCAGAAAGGGTTGTAATTAGCCCCCATCTTTTCGTTTTGTTTTATATTTAATCTTTATTAAACGACACAAATTCCGTCCGTCCTCCTCCTTTAGCTCCTACTCTCGGTTTTAGAGCACGTTTACAGCTCGGCCTCAGTGTCTCCGGCAGCAGCTCTGCTAAAACCCGCCGTCCACTGCCTGCCCGGCACCGCGCAGCGGCTAGAGACACGGTTAGAGACCAGCTGGGGAAGACAGTAGGTCATCTGGCCGCTAAAGGGGCCGGATCTTTTGTCTCGGGAGTTGATAAAGGCCGCGGCACTCCTCCCCCATCTACCACCTGCCTCCCTCTGAGCCTCCACCTGCCCGCACACCTGCGCCTGAGCTGACAAACCTGTCTCTGTCCCTGTCAGATTGGCAGTTGTGCCTTCCTGCCTCCGAACATGACTAGCCCCCCTTCTTTTGCCTACCCTGTTTCGCCGGACCTCTCTCTGCCTCCTCATGAGGTAAACCTCATCTTAATCCTGCCTGAAATGTCTGTGGAGTTTACTTTTGAGTTTCACATGTTGGTGAGGAGGTGACGGCAGAAATTTTTCTCCCCCGAGAACAAAATATCCTTGACATGGAAGTGAAAGCAGGAGGGAGGAGACGGACGCCGCTGACATCTTCTGGTTTGGGGGAAAACTGAGGTGTCACCCCCATGAACCCACTGTTCCCAGCAGTGTGTACATACATGCATGTAAACTCATGTTTTTGTTATTTTGTACAAATAATGGATAATGAAACAAGACGGCAAGACCACGGGCTAATCCGATGCTGGGCTGATTACAGGGGCGGAAGAAAATCTCAGATTCTTCACGTACTACTCTTTACTGAAAGTAGTCATACTACCACGTGGAAATACTCGATTACAAGCAAAAGACCCGCACTCAAGTTTTAACCAGAGAAGCACAGAGGTCAGCTGTGATCAGCAAATATGCTTGAAGTCTGTAGAGAGGTGACAGTAGCTTCAAGCATCATATTTGTAGGATAGTCAGTCACTCTTATGCGCCAAGAAAAAGTGGAGTTACTCCGGAAAAATACACAGGCATGTGTGCAGTTTCAGCTCGAGCAGAGGAGACAGGAGACAACGGCTACTAAATACCGGTTGTACCACATGATCCGATCCATCGGGAGTCTGATGAAGTCTCAGGCCTTCCGAGCCTCTGAAAGTCTGAACGTGTCACCGCCCAACGCTCTCGGTGTCGTGGGAACGACTGGGGCTGCGTGGAAACGTTTAAACCACCGTCCCGGGCGGGTTTGTGTGCTGCAGTGGGTTAGCGTCTCGCCACAAACAATAAATGCAGCGCGCGTAGAGCTTGTGCGTCGTCGTCGCGCGTCACAGTTCAGGCGCTGCTGGTGCTACCGTCAAATAAAATAAAGTAAAAGAACAAAAACCGAACAAAACAAAAATCTGCTGCTGGCGAATGCTTCAAGAAGTAAGATGTCCCAATATCAACTTGAAACGATTCTTATTATTTTACGTATAATGTTGGTAAATGATTGTCTCAGACTTTGCTCCAGAAATCAAGTTCTATCCAACAGGACACGTCTTTATATCAGTTAGATAGTAATGATGAATAGTGATTATGATGATTAATTTGGAAATTAAGCGGCGTTCCGTTTTGCCTGTTTTACAACCAGGACATCTGAAGCGATGTGCAGCAGAACTTTTGAATAACTTAGGCGGTGGATGGTCAGTGGATCTAAAATTAACCCCTTCGTCTACACCTCGTAATCACCAGCGGCTGTTTCCTGACACTTGCACCCGCTCCTGGGTGCAAGTACTACTACTGCTACTACTGCTACTACTGCTGTTACTACTACTGCTACTGCTGCTGCCACTACTGATAATACTGATACTACTGCTGTTACTACTACTACTACTGCTACTACTGCTACTACTGATACTACTGATACTACTGATACTGCTACTGCTACTACTACTGCTAGTGCTACTACTGCTACTGCTACAGCTACTACTACTGCTACTGATACTACTGATACTACCAATACTACTACAACAGCTACTACTGCTGCTACTGATACTACTGATACTACCACTACTACTACTACTACTACTACTAATGCTACTACTGCTACTACTGCTGTTACTACTACTACTGCTACTACTGCTACTGATGCTACTGATACTATTGCTACTGATACTGCTACTGCTACTACTGATACGACCACCACTACTACTAACGCTACTACTGCTACTACTACTAGTACTAAGTACGACTTAGACACAGCAAGTATAATATGGAAGCTAGACCTTCATCCCCTGCAGCAGAGTGCCAGGAATATTACATCTGAATAATAACAGAAAGTGCAGTATAAAATACCACAGCGTGTCTTTAAACTCACCATGGAGTTAACACAGGCTCTTTAGGCCTGTATCATACAACAGCACAGTAGAAAAAATTAAAAAAAAAAAAAAAAATTACTCAGTGTCATCATAACGACTGCGATGAATTTCAAAAAAAATCAAAACCCCAGATAGAAACGGCGAAGCCACTTTCTGACAAGGCTTCTTCTCTGAAGCGTTTAAGTTGCTGTAATCAGTGGTTAATGAATCATCTACCAATTATTTATCAATCAGTTATACAACCTTTGGGGTTGCCAGGTTGTGGAAGATCCCCAGGAGAGGGACACGTCTCCATTGGACTGTGTGACCACTTCTCTTGTGGACCAGAGCAGCAGGACACCTGGACCGAAATCCAATTACGAACTGATTATTAACATCTACAACTACAGGCTTATTATAATATAACAGTTTATTAACGTACACGTGCAGCTCGGCTCGCTGTTGAAATGTGTGCAAATTTTGAAGTGAAGAAGTTCCTGTTCTGCCGTTTAAAGGTGCCACACGTAACATACAGGGAACCCTTGTTGTTAATGGCACCGGTGGCCGTTAAGGGAACCGCAGTCAGCATCCTGTTGCTCGCTCTCGCGCATCCTGGACATCGTCCGAAACGGTGACGCGACGGTCGGACACTGGGGGAAGAAGTTCAGCCCTGGGTTGGTGCTCGGAAGGTTTACCAGGAGAAGAAGGGGCAGAGTTTTGAATGGGATTTATTGGGCCTGCAGACGAGAGACGAGGACGGAACGTCTACCGGCGGCGGGGTGACGACCTGGACCACTGGAAGCGCAAGCCCCAAACGACAGGCACACGGAGAGCGCCGGCAAACAGACTGACAGGGACGGTAGAAGCTTTATGGAGCTTTTGACAGCCCACCGAAGCAGCGGCCCTCCCGGCGTGTCCCAGTGCTCGCTAAACTGTATTTTAGACTATATTTGACTCTCACAGCGCTAACACAAAGTGCGGAGATAGGTCTGGCTCTGCGAGACCTCACTTCGACTAGCGTTGCGTTTTTTTGAAATAGGACTGATAAAGCGTAATATCGTTCTCAGCAGATGTTGACCCTGGTTTCCCCCCCGACGTCGGCCATTTTCCCGTTTGGCCAGACGAATTCCACTAGGTAAAACTTTTTTTGGTTTTGTATTCTGTGCTTACGCGGAGTTGGCGCAGGAGTCCGTGCTGTGCTGGGAGCCGGTCGTTGGTTGGCGTTAGCGGACTCCATTTCTGGGCTAACGTTAGCCGGTGTTGGCGCTGCAGGGGAGCGGAAGAGAGGCACGGAGGCGGCTCGGGAACGAGCGGGAACGTCGCATCCTTTGGGCATTCCCAGGATATTCGGCCCGAGTCCTTCACATAGAAATCGGTCCACAGTTGTGACCGGCAACGGGTCGGGGAAGGCCTCATTTTCTAAGCGACGTTACAATCCGTTCACACTATGGTAATAAGTTGCTTCACATTCTTACATATAAGTACCTTTAAATTTAACTGTTTTGTTCTTGTTCAGTAATAACGCAGTTTGAAATATTGGTAAACTTCCAGTAGGCCTTTAAGATTTTTCACTCTCTAATAACCCATCAGGTCTGCAGCTGTAGATGTTAATAGTCAATTCGTAGATGGATTTTGGTCCAGGCGTCCCGCAGCTCTTGTCCAGAGGATGAGTGGTCGAACAGTCCAATGGAGACGTGTCCATGATGAATGAAAGAGACAAGGAGGAGGATTTTAGACAAAAAAGTTGTTCCGATCAATGGCTTATAACTGATCTTTAAAGCCAATTGTGTATTATCAATGAATTAAAGCTCAGTGAATGATCAGAAAGTGGCACGTCCGGTGTTAGAATTCGGTGCAGGAGGCTTCCATGAAGTGGCCGCGATGAGGCCCCTGCAGGAATACTGAAGGAATTCCATCATCATTCCCTCGTCCGGTGACTGATAGAGGCCCCCGGGTCGCAATAGCCTGGCCCGGAACGCAGAAAAACGGTAGCACTGGGAGACGAGAGGCGACACCGGCCTAGTCATCCCGTCGCTCTCACTCAGCCAAACCCCGAGGAGAAAGCAGTAGGGGAGCCGGAAAAACGGCATCCGACCCCGGGGAAAAAAAAAAACATCACCACCGCGGACGGTCGCACGGTGAGGAGACGGTCGTACTTACTGTCCGAGGCCATGGCTGCGGCTGCTTCCCCTCAGACTGGCTGCGGAACCGGGTGCGTGGTCGGCAGCATCCCCGCCGCTCCTCATCCTCCAGACGCGCAGAGTCTGCGGCCACACGGCGGAGGGCGATGACGCCTTCACGTACCGCGGGAACCCTCCGCACTTCACGGCGATTTAAACCTCCAGCTCACCGGCCTTTACCGGTTGGTCCCCCCCCCCCGACGAATTCGTCATTGGTGCCGCAAGATCTGGAAATCGTTTGCTCAAATTGACCTAATTTAGGAAGGAAAGGGCGAATATTTACCTTCCGTTCCCGTGGCCCTTTAAGTCTTCGGACCGGTTCTTCCACCGACTCCGTCCTACAAAAGTCAAAAAAGCAGCAGTTAATGCGACATACTCGGTTAAAATTTAGTTAGGAACCAAATCTGACTTGACATTTGCTTTAAGATACAAAAAAAATCTGCCACACAAACGTATGAAAATCAATCTTGCAGGACTTTTACTTGTAACGGGAGTATTTTCTACATTGATGTACTTTCAGTTAAGGACCTGAACACTCCTTCCGCCACTGGTCCAATGTGGACTAGATTAACAGGGCCAGTGTCAAGTCTAGTCCGGAGTTGACAAGTCTGAGTGAAGTGGGTTTTGATCTAGACCTGGTCCAGTGAAGTGAAATGGCACCTGAACAGAATTAAGGTTTCACAAACCTGAACCTGGCTTTTAAACCGTTGCCGCCGTCGTCGCTCCAGTGTTGTCCGGTGATGTAGCTCTCACCTGGTTCAGCAGAGCTCTCGACACCGGTGGAAATCACCACGTGGCTCGGCCGGGTTACCTTTAAATCTCATATTTAAATGCACGAAATGAACAATTCTAGACGGAAGCTAAAAAAAAAAAAATGCAGGTTTTAGATCAAGTCAATGGTTTTATTTATTTACTGGTCTTTGGTAAAAACTAGTCTTTAAAAAAACTGACGTCTACTTATTTGTCCTTTTTTTTTTTTTTACAGTGGTTTCCATGAAACAATAAATTGAATAATGGTGGGACGATAAAATAAAATACGATAGATGAAAACATAAAATAGCGAAAGTGGAGATAAAACCAGATTAAGATTAAGATTTCCCCTCCACTGGAACCGAGAGCCCCAAACCAGAAGTAGACTAATCAGTGCATATAACAGCTCCAGTAATTAGCGGGTCAGAATCAAACGTGACACAAGAAAGAGAAGCCTGTAAAAAAACAAAGGAGTTTTTATATAAAACGCTGACATTTTCCAAAGCATTTAAACACCAGGAGCAGAAATAAAGGAAACCGCAGAGAGAGATGAACGGAACCGGCTCTGCTGAACCTGCGGAACAACATTCACACAAATCTCCCGTTTCCTTTTGGCGGGAAAAGGGGGCAACGTTCCTCCGGCAACGCCGAGACAGGTACAGAGCGATGGCGGCAAAAAAAAATGCAAAAAAGGAAAACTGGAAATGTCCTCAGCTGTTATGAGCTCGTGCAACTGTCGCTCACATTTTATTACAAACACGCGGGGCAGACGCAAACAGTAAAATAACACATTTTAAAATGTAAAAACATTCACTTTTTTTTTGGGCATGGGTGGTAGCACAGCCTTTAAAAAGGCGACAGTAAATGAATTACAATCCTAAAACATAAATAGTCCTTTTTAAAAAAATGCCCGGTCAGCAGCTCCGGTCGGGACGACGGCCGTTTCCGGCGCTGTCTCCATCAGCACGTCGCCGCTCAGAAGCGAAGGCGCCTCCCGGATGCGACGTCTTCGGGTCTCCACCGTCCGGTCCCGGTGCCCCTCCGCTCAACTCTCCCTGGGTTCATCACCACTTGAATTTTTTGTAAGTTTTTGGTTTTTCTGAATGGAGGAAAAAGAAAAAAAAAAAAACACGTTTGAAAAGAGAAAAATAAAAACTGTCGACTGCCTTCTATTATATTTAAAGATTATTTTGCGACGTACAGTAACATTTGGTTGATGTGGAACAAACCTTTTGGGGTCAGAAACATTTATCCTGGCAAATGACGATAGGGTTGGATGGAAATGTCTCATTTTATTTATTTTTTTTTCACCGTTTTTATTCCTTCTGTTTTAAATACACATTCAGTTGTCAGTTTATTAGGAACACCTAGCTAAACCTGATGTGGTCTAATGCAGCGGTCCTGCCATAGATCCTGCTTCATGAAGGTTTTTTGTTAAAACGGTTTAAATTATCTACCGATTCAGCCGCATCAGCTAAGAAATGTGCAAATGTGCTTAACGGACGAACAGTTAAACAAAGAGATGAAAGAAAACTTCTGACGGCGAACCATGTGTACGAATTTCACTTTATACGCCACCAACAGGTCCAAACTTCTACTTATCCGACACCTCAGTTCACCCCCTTCTAGCAGGACACGTCTAGTTCCCTCCGTCCTCGGCGCTGCTTTGAGCCTCGCGCCCATGTTACATGTTGACGTGCTACAGGGGGTTTTCCTCCCCGACCCGGGGAAACGGAGCGGCACACAACGTGCAGCACAAACTACAGGCGTGAGGTTTTTAAGGCGCGTGGCCCGTCGGCTGCGTACCTTCGGGAAGAGAGTCCAGACTGGTGAGGCGATTGATCAGAGTGGTCGTCGTGGCCTCTTTCCACACATCACCTGACGAGAAGAAGAAGAAAGGGGGGGGGGTCAGTCAGTGAAGGTCAGTAAAGGCTCATTTAACACAACAAGCCTGCTTTCCCTCAGTCGCCCTTGTCCCTGTCCAAGAAGAACTTTTAACAGCTTCTTCCGAGAGCTCGGCTTTATCCGACTTGGCGCTTAATGATGAGGAAGTGCTATCGGCAAGCCCGGGCCCCCGGACCCAGCCTGCCGCCCGGCTCACGGTAGGCCAGCAACCCGATCCCTACCCCTGCACTTGGTGAGCCCATGGGGTGGTGGCTCGGTGTCGTTTCTTCGGGCCGTGCCCGACTGGACCCTGTGGGCCAAAGGCCGGTCATCGGCGAGCTCCCCTCCCGGGTCTGGCTCCAGGAGGCTTGCACCCGTCTCCCTAATCCCCGACTCGGTCCCGAAGTTTGCCCTTCATCTGCTTGTCGTGAATCGCTCCTGGGACCGGCTTGCCCCGGGGACATGGGGATCACTGAGACACACAAGCCCCTCCACCACGTTGAGCAGGGCGATCCTCAGAGGAGCCTGACAGGCAAAGCTCTCGATTCACCAGTCGATCGACGTCCCCACCCTCACCGATGCTCACGAGCTCCAGGTAACGGCCGATCACAGTACATCACGTTAACAGAGCGTCTCCGTGGCAGGCCGGTAGAAAAGGGAGCGAATGTTTCTTGACGGCGGCGGTGACAGTCACACCTTTTGGGGTTTGACTGAGACCGTGATACCGCCCAAGCCTTCCACCCTCCATCCCGTACGACAGTATAGAGGCAGGCTGCAGGAGGAATTTACCTGAGATATGTACACTCTCACTGGTTCTGGCTTTCAGTGACGGTTTGCTGATCCTGGAATAACACTGTGTGTTGGAGGGTCCGGCCTCGCTGCTGGTGAAATCCACCTCCACCTGACGATGACGACGTGACTTGGCGGCCTGAGAACACAAATACAATCACACGTGCTCTCTAACATTTGGCGTATGTATGATTTAGAGGGAGCGCATTTAAAATAACACACATTTTGTTTAAAAAAGAAAAAAAAGAGAATTAAAGATCCTCCAAAGCAAATGTTCATTTTTAGGACACTTGAAGAAAACATCAATAAAAACAAAAGCAATACAAAATGTGTAACGTGAAGCACGAACCTCTGCAGCCTGTCCGTACGCCTTTGACTTGATGGAGGCGAGGCGCTCGGCTCTTCTGTAGCACTGAGGACAAGAAACAGGCAGCTGGTCAACAGCACCGCTCCCTGGACAGGGTTGTTATTACAACTTAAAAAAAAAAAAAAAAAAAGTCCAAGAAAAAGCTGAAGGACGCCATGTGACTCCGGAGTTTCCTCCGCGTGCGTAACGGGCGCCGCGGCCGAAACTTCACGTGGTTCGTTAAGATTCACGAGGAAATTGTACCCACCGCAACCGGTGCTGTAGAGAGATGAGCTCGAACTTCGGCGGGGTTTAATGCGGCGAGACTCACCTCCTGCTGAGACGAGGTTCCCTCGCCGCTGTCCTCACCTTCAGCTTCGCCTTCATCCTGACCCTCCTGACACGAAGAGACAAAAACATCTCGTCACACCAACGGTGGAAAAGGACCATAATCCACAACAGGACAAAAGGTGCTGAAATGATTAGTGAGCGTGGTTTTTTTAATCAAGGAAAAGTGACTTTTTCTGAAGTCCATCCCGATACACGAGGATTTGCCACTTTTCCTTTCCACATCATTGTGAATAGACAAAGTACATCTTCCTGGTTTCGAACTGGTGACCGAACGTCTGCAGATGTCGGCCCGCACTGACATCACATCAACAGTGGGGCAAAAATAAACAAACAAATAAACATGTAAAAGCATCAAAATAACCTGATCATCCGCTGTTATTTACCGACTGGGAGAAACACCTTCTTTCATTATTGCAGGTATTTTGTCTGGAGGTCTCCTTTGAACAAGAACCCGTGGCGATGTCTCACCTTCCTCTGCTGCCACTTGTAGAAATCCACCACGGCGCCGCGCAGCTGGGGGACGAGGTCTTTACGGATCAGGTTGAGGGACGAGTCTGCGCCCTCCGTCGTCGGGGAGACGGAGGCCTTCAGCTTCTCGTAGATCTCCTGAACGTTGGACAGCTCCTGCAAAAAGAGCAATCGCGGTTTAACTTTGTTTTAGTCCAAGTTAAAGGGGGAATTGATGCCCCTCTCCTCTTTGTTCTGACCTCCAGCAGCTCGATGTTGATCAGCTCCTGCGGACGAGACGCTCGCTCCATGAACTCCTCACACAGCGCCGACCGCTCCACCTTCCTCTTCTTCTTGTAGGCCAGCTGGCAAGGAGGAAGAGGGGGACGGGGAGACGGAGGGAAAGCGAATCAGCATACTAGCAGGTATCCTTATCCACTGATCTATTTTGCCCAAATCGATGCACGGCCATTGATTTTAAAGGGGGGGGGGGTACTGGAGGATCCCAGTCCAGACTCTGGGTCCAACCGCTGAATCCCCACATACACATTACATTCCTACATTCAACGACATTTGGGCTTCTGGGTGAATGTGAAGTGTGAGCGTGTGCGTGTGTGTGTGTGTGTGTGTGTGTGTGGACGTGAGGCGGGCAGCCCACCAGAGTGGGCATGGCAGTGAAGTGGAACGCCTTGAGGAACATCAGCCGTCGGAGGACGTAGACCACGTCGAGGTGCTGTGCGTCCACAGCGTCTTTCTCGAACTTCTTCACGTCGTCCCAGTCCTTCAGCGCCAGGCGGATCTGCGGCCAGAGGGAGAACCTCATCATCCACTTTATTTAATGCAGGACCGACCCCTCTGAAGCCCATGTACACGTGTTGTGTCCTGACCTGCTCCGAGGGCGAGGCGGTCTGAGCTTGATACAGGCCGTAGAGCAGGTAAAGTCCCCCCACTCTGATCTGGAAGCTGAACGGCGGCAGGAAGAAGCCGCAGGCGGTGTCCAGAGCCAGACGACCGAAGGCCCGCTTCTCCCGCTTCACAGTCCCGCTGCAACACGGAAAAGCACCGCCAGGTTAGACTCGAGTACGTGATCTTTTCGTCATTGCTAATGTGTCAGAATCAGAAACAGGCTTGTCGCCAGGTAGGTTTCCACATGCAAAGAACTGCCGAGGTGCATGGTCAAAACATACAAAGTGAGACAGAAACCAAGTACTGAAAGAGTCGAGAATAATATTAAGAATAAAAATTCGTAAAATGTATAATTCTAAGCGTTTACATCTTATATTGAAAATAAACTTCTTAAAACTAATTGAGTTTTGTTCCTGCATAATTTCAGCTCAGTAGGAAGCCTGTTGTTCAGTATCTCATAATCATGTAACGTTTCTTAAACAGGCATAACTTAGCTGCAATTATGAAAGACGTTCAAGCAAATACGACCTATCGTCTCGTCACTACGGAATAATAAACCACAAAACATGAGAATAAAATCTCACTTAATAATAAGAAATAAAAGCGCGTGTGCGGCGGAAACAGGCCAAAATAACCATATAAACAAAGATATAAACAGATGAGTAACCAGGACATGAACAAAGTACCAAAATTAAATAAATGTCCCTCCATCTGACAGAAAAATCATCTGGATTGTCAATGGATAGTCGGTAATTATTCAGGGAAAATTTCTCAAACGTTCTCTGGTTCCAGCTTCTCAAATCTGACAATTTGCTGCTTCGTTTTCTGTTGTTTTCTTATATTTATAATTGCAAACTGATTATTTTCGGGCTGCCGGTCACTGTCGGTCATTTGATGTGGGTTTGATGAGAGCACGATGAACCGATTAAGAGTAAAATCCATCGAACTGGGTGAATCTATAATGAAAACAATGTAATGTATTCATCATGTAGTGCTATGATGCTTAGTTTGTACCTCTGATAAATTAAACGTCTAATTCCTACCAAACGTCTTTTCTTTTCCCGTTTAGACCTTTAAAACTTGTCCTATAACCTTCATGACATTTTAGATTCTCTCCTCCTCCTATTTCTGCTTCCTTTAATCTCCCATTTTATTTTTTTCTGTCTCGTCTCCTGTATATAGATTGTGTTAACCCCCTGTTCCGCACACTGCAAACATCAGCCAGATGTTAGACACCAAAATGCGAATTCTGCCCGTTTGCCAAAATTGAGTATCTGCACATTTTAGAACAGACGGCGACCCACTGGGTCACGTGACAAGAGAACTACCGGGGAATTCTATACATTTATTAAAGAAACGTTGATTAATACACGAAGGACTAGTGTAGAATATGAGTTAGCCGTGGTTACTGAATTTTAGAAACCGGACATATAACGTTTATCGTCGCTTTATTCCCGCGACGTAACGGGCGACTTGACTCGCCGGGACCTATACACCAGGCACGGAATGACATTTTTGTCTGAAACCTTGTGATGTGTGTGTTTTTTCCTTTAAAGTAAACCTACTAGAAAATGTGCGAGAAGTTCATTTCCCTCCAGATTTTGGAGAAAACCTCGAAGCGGACGGACTCTGTTCGCTGGAAGCGGCTCAGCAGCTCCTCGCAGTCTAGTTTCACCTGTTTCCTGCAGAAGTCCATCTCTCTGCTGCCTCCTCGCACAGACACGCGTTAAAACGAAACCTCGGGGATTTTAAATCCACTGCCGGCGGCTACATTTCGACGAGAAAACGGTTCTTTTGTTCTTTTGCTTTGTTTTTGTTCGTTCCCGAGCCGCACGGATGTAAACACACGGCTCGAGAGCGACCGTCGAGGATTTAGTGCGTCACCGTCAGGGTTGATGATACCTTCAGGGACCGTCGTTATTTATACACCTTGACGTATCGACGCGTGCGGACAACATCCCTGGCGATGACAAACCAGTCGAACCGAACAACCTAAGTAATAACAACTACGGCAAGCAAACGGCCCAAAAAACTAATAATAACAAGAAGACTAGGACTAAATATTAACAAGTGAAGATAATGGACCTGGTGAGTATTTTGTATATTAATTGCCCGAAACAATTAATAAATTAAAATGACAATCATGTTGCTCCAAAGGTTAAAGAGACCCACTTTAAGATTTTATGTAATATTTACTCAGTAAATGCTGTTTTACATCAAAAATTTAAGTTTGCGATAAAAACCCTTGTATTTTCTGTTCCTCTGCCGCAGAAACTATTGATCATTTGCTCTTTCAGTGTGAACACGCGGATGCATTTTGGAAAGATGTGCAGTATTGGTTGTAACTTTAAAAACTGAAAATATCCTGACACATATCTACAGATCTTACATATCTTGATGCAATCTTTTTTTTTTTTTTTTAAAAAACATCATCTGTATTCTCACATTTGAATGTTATGACTTTAATTATTTTACTGGGTAAATAGTACATTCACATACGCAAATGGTCTAACAGACACAAATCTTTTGTCAGTTCTGTAAATGATTTTTAAAAGTCTCGAATTTATAGAAAATATGATACAATAAATGTCTTTTGTACATTTATATTCAATATATTTGCTTTGCTCTTATTATTCCTATTTACGTTTTCCTTGTTTCTTTACCGTGGTTGTTCCTTACCTTGTTCTCTAATTTAAGTTTGAATACTGTGTATTGTTTTAAGAGAGAAAAAAAAAATCGTTTCCCTTCTTACAAGGTTTACCCGGTTCAGCAGGTGTACGTGAACGCACCACACGGATGTGCGTGAGTCACGTATTGCGGAAGTAAACAATCCGCAGCTGACGTGGAGCAGTAGAGAAACTGGAGCAACGAGACCTGATTCGACATTTTCGAGAAACATTTTTGTTGTTTCAGTCTCTGTCTCGTGTTGTTACAAGTTAAACTAGCTCTGTCGGTGTCGTCTAGACTCCCAGAATAACTGACGGTCCGTGTTAGAAGCTTCTCTCTGCGGTAAAATGGCGGCAGCGGGGGAGGCCAGCAGGCCGTTCGCCGGGCTGTCCGACGTCTCCATCTCGGATGACATCCCGGTGGAAGGGGACATCTCCGTGCCCATCAGCTCCTCCAGAAAGGACGACGAGTTCTCCACGCTGGACGAGCCGGTGAAGGAGACCATCCTGCGAGACCTGCGGGCGGTGGGGAACAAGTTCGTCCACGTCCTGTACCCGAAGCGGAGCTCGGCTCTGCTGCGGGACTGGGACCTGTGGGGCCCGCTGCTGCTCTGCGTGACGCTGGCTCTGCTGCTGCAGGGCGGCGCGGCGGACAGCGACGACCAGGGAGGACCGCAGTTCGCCGAGGTACTCCATTGATTTATTATTTTATCTTCTCTGGTGCTATTTGTTTTACCAAGTGCGTATTATTTTCAGTTACGATGGTTGTGATCTAAGAATCTAAATCAACACAAATCGACCGGTAACAGGTGACACAAAATACACAGTTTGGCTACATTTAGCATTTGAAGAAAGGCTCATTTTCAGTGTTTAAATGCTGCAGAGGTTGGTTATCAAGTCAAGTTTAACTACTTAATGCTGTGCATACGATTGGGTAGAGCCAGGATCACCCGCTGGACAAAGCCAAGTGAAGTAGGCGAGTGGGCTGTGCAGGGGCCAGTCGCCAGAAGCCCCACATGCAGTTCAATCCTTAATTATACACAGCAAGGAGGCAGACTGACTAGAGTAACTCCAGCCTAACACGCCGAAATGTATTCTTCTGCCCAGGTCTTTGTCATCGTCTGGTTCGGCTCCATCATCATCACCCTCAACTCCAAGCTGCTGGGCGGCACAATCTCCTTCTTCCAGAGCCTTTGTGTGTTGGGATACTGCATCATGCCCCTGACGGTGGCCATGGCCGTGTGCCGGATCGTCTTGATCGGCGGCTCGGGGAAGGTCAGCTTCGCCGTGCGGCTGGTGGTGGTGACGGCGTCCTTTGGCTGGTCCACCTTCGCCTCCACGGCCTTCCTCGCCGACAGCCAGCCTCCCAACCGCAAGGCGCTGGTGGTGTACCCGGTGTTCCTCTTCTACTTCGTGATCGGGTGGATGATCCTGACGTTCTCGCCATCGCAGTAGAGGAGAGACGAAAGGCCTGGATTTGAGTTGAACTGAAAAAGATGAGGGAGGTTTTTATAGAGCGACAGAACTCAAACAAACACCAGAATCTGCCTTTGAACGACTACTGAAGTGACTGTGAGTGTTTCTGAGCTTCTGAAACAGCATTTAGACTCATCGGACACCAAAATAAGTCCTTAGGGAGCAGCAGCGGCTCATGCTCAGATTCAGAGAAGTCGAGTCGACAGCGTGCTGCAGAGGGAGCGAGAAGAAGCTGATGAATATGTTGGTATTTTTCCAGTTTGTCTCCCCAGATGTGTTTACGAGCTGCGTAAAGTTAAGTCCATAAGCTTGTGTATAGAAATGCTCTGTGAATGTTTGAGCTGCCAGGGCTACGATTGTTATTCTTTTCTTCCTGGTCACTCTGGGTGTTTGAAACCTCATATTGTCTTAAAGATCGGTGCAAAAACATACTGAAATTGACACACTACAGTCAGCATTTAACCGATGCTTTTACGCAGCTTGACCAAGAACCTCAACTGTCGCCTGTAGTTTTGGGCTCTAATCGTTCCCTTTTCTGCTTCTTGGGGTTAGGGTTAGGACTTTTGTTTTCATTAGACAGACAGATGACGGGTAACGTGATGAGAGAGAGAGGGAAATGGTCCTCAGCCGGATTCAAACCGGGAACGTCTCGGTTCGCGGTCAACTCCTTGTCGAACCGGTAAATTTAGAGAGAGAGAGGGTGAGCGAGCTCTCTGATTGGTTGTCACCCATTTAGAAGAATCATTTGACATTTTGGGAAATACGCTTTTTCGCTGCCATGAGTGAAATGAGGAGGCTGATACCAGGGCTGCAGGGAAAGATTTTTTTCCTCAGTCGTTTCATCATTTAGTGCATCATATGTCAAAAAATAATTAAAAAATAATTATATCCCACGAACCAAGGTGATGTATTTGACTTGTGTGTTTTATTCAGTAACAGTCAGTTCAACAGTCCAGAACCCAAAGATATTCAGTTTACTGTAACATATTAAAGAAAAGCATTTGAGAGGTTGGACCCAGCGCACGTTTGGTTTTTTATTTGAAAAATGACTAAAGTGACTAATCAGTTGTCAAAATAGCTGTTATTCAACTACTTTTTCATTAATCTAGCGCTGCAATGATTCATCGATCAACAGAAAATTAATCTGCAAATATTTTGATAAACGATTAATTATTCAAGACCTTTTTTAAGCAAAAATGCCAAAAGGTCTCGGGTTGCCGCTCCTTCAATGTGAGGTGCTTTTCTCACTTTTATATGGCTATAAACTGAATATCTTTGGGTTGTGGACTTTTGGTCAAACAAAGCGAGACATCTGAAGAGGTCAACAAGGACTCTGGGAAAAAGTGGCGAGCCTTTTTCACCATTTTCTGACATTTAATAAAACATACGTCAGCAAGTTTCTGCACAGGCCGACATATTCACACTTGTTTGTTGACCTCGCTGACCCTGGGCAGATTACAAAACACAAATATAAAGACTAGAATTTGGGGCCTTATCGGGCTCTCTACCTGTTTTTTTTTTTTTGCCTCCAACTTTTCTTCTCCCAGAGGTGAAACACCACAGACTGACCATGCCAGCGCTCAGCAAAGCAAAACTTCACAGCGTCAGGTGCAACAATTTCTCAGCTCCACCATTTAAACTGATTCACATTGGAGTGAAAATAGTAGACCAAGTTTTTTTTCTGTGTGTGTGTGTAAGTCAGAATGTTTTTGGCATGAAAACAAAGTAGTAGACTCTCAGGCTAGGCATTTCCTCTAATGCAGGCACGTTGCACATCGGCAGCCAGCTGTAGTTTTTGTGTTGTGTTGAAGTGTGACTTTTACCTTTTAACATAAAAGTGTTTCATCAGTCGGCCTTTTGTCTGTGCTTTTTCTGTGAGGTCATCTTGGCGCGTCGGGGTCAATACACTGTAGAACGAGAGAGGAAACTCAAATCTCTCGGCTGCAGAAACGGCGCACAGGTAGCGGTAAAGAGGTGAGAGCAGTGCGTTTATAAAACACACAGGCTGGTTCGGCTCATGCTTCTTTTCCCTGTAGGTAATTGACCAGTTGCAAAAAATAGCAGCAAAAGTTTCAGCCGTCTAAAACAGCAGTAATTTTTCACCGCCGTGTAACGGTCATGCGACGAGAAAACCGTCGGGGGAGCAAATCAAAGACCAGAATGCAGTGCATCAGTCCGATTGTTTGGGTTTAGAGCAAGGGCTGATTACTTATTGTTTCCTTGAGCTGGAAAATCAGATGACGTCGTCACGATCTCTTGTCTTCACCTCCGCAGGAATGATCACACTTTCAGGCTGTTAACATGCTGACATGGAAACGTGTGAGACTCTATGCTCCCAGCAGGGTTGAAAGGGCATTCTGGGTAACTGAGGTAAAAACGCAATGCATCGGGATGAGGGAAAAGCGGGTTCATCGAGAAGAGGAAATTCCTCATAGAAAAAACGTCACCGGGAGCGAGCTGAACACCACAGACTGTTCATACTACTGCAAGTTTTGTCCATAAACGTGTGACCCTCTGAGTCTGCTCCGTGGCTGTGATCAGTCTACTAACCTGCCCGACGACCTTTAACCTTTGTCCCCTGCTCTGTAGCCAGATAAGCTGCCATTTCTGTTCTCCCAAATCACTGGGGCTGTCTCTGTTAATTTCTTCTAATTTATATGTATTAATTTACGTCGGCGAATGAAAAAGATTAAAGTACATTTGATCTGCAGTGACTGTTTGTATTGTATTTTTCAATCCTCTTACAGGCTCACCTGTGTTTTGACATAACCTAACTCATTTTTATTATTTTCTGTAAGAAATTATTTCACGGTTCAGAATTAGCTTCTTCACAAACCTACACATTTAACAAAAAAACAGAAAATACTTAACACAGAATTCACTCATTGAACAGCTTCTAGAATTCAGAAATCTTTCCATCATCACCAAAACTTCATTTCTACAAGTGATGGAAAGTAACTAAGTACATTTACTCAAGTACTGCACTTAAGTACAAAAGTCCTTGAACTTTACTTGAGTATTTTCTTTTCATGCCACTTCATATTTCTGCTTCACTACGTTTAGGAGAGAAATATTGTTCTTTTCACACCACTATTACGTCAGTTTCTATTACGTCATCAGGTGGCGCTTGTAGGCAGTGTTGCCAATTTAGCTACTTTGGCGCTAGATTTACCGACTTTTCACACCCCTTCAGCGACTTTTTTTTTTTTTTTTTCAGAAAAAGAACCTAGCAGCAAATCTACGCCTCTCCTTGTGTCTACTCTCTGCGTCAACGAGCGGCGGAGAGGCAGTTTGTTACCCAGACGGAGGCCGTGCGCAGTGTGAGGGACAAAATAACAGATATTCTGCCTGTGTGATATTACTGTTTTTCACATTATGAAAATTGGCAAAAATTCCATCACGGTGACATTTATTGTCCAAGAGGCCTTTTACAGAAGTAATTTAGATGTATATTGAGCTAAAGCGTAAAATGGCAAATGGTCAATGAGTCACGGCCAATTTCCTGCTAAGCCCCAGTCCTTAGCGACGACTTTTGGTTGATGGCGGCCATGTGTGTGAACGGATCATTTATAGTAGAACTGTGTAGCTCGGTACATACCAAATTTAGTGCTGATCATAGACTGTAAATTAAAAGGTACTGATACAGTACAAAATCCAAAAAAGTAGTCACTTTACTGTTTTTCAGATCATGCAAGTTAGTTTAAAAATCCATCACGGTGGACACTTACTGGACCATACTGAGCTGGACTTGTGTGTCCAGTTTCAAGTGACTTATGATTTGAGGCGTGTTGCCTTTCCAAAACTGCATTTTTGGGCCTTAATTACGGCCTCACTCTGGCCAATTGGGCTCATTTTTCTTAGGAGGCACTTGCAGATCGCTTCCAGTTTTTGGGCCAAGTTCCTCGTTCCAGCTCGCGGCAATTTGAGCCACGGCAAAAGACAACAACGATAATAACAAAAATAATAATAATAATAATAATAATAATAATAATAATAATAATAATAATAATGATGATGATGATAATAATAAAATTGTAACACTGTAAATCGTCAAAGTAAATGCATTAGTAAAAGGCTTCTGTGACTTAAATATGTTCCCATCTGAATTATAATATTCGCAGCTAAATTAACAGTATTTTTTAATCTGGTTTGGAAAAATAAATCTTAAAAAAAAAAAAAAAAAACCTTCTTGAATAACAATCGGCGTCATCACGGCGCGACGGCTTCATCGGCGTCCGTTGTTGCAGTGTAAACATGAGCCCACGGTGTGTTTACATGGTATAACCTTTAAACAACTGCGAAAATAAACGCTGCCGCTTGGTTTTAAACTTTACTTGGTCACAGTGGGAGTTCCTGTAGCCGCAGTGTCAGCAGACAACTATTATTTTACCCGTGTTGCGCTCTCCCGAGGCGGTCGGAGCTCCGGCGTCTAGCCGCTAACGGTCAGGTCACGGATGGCGGAGCCGCCGCAGCTTCCACCTGAGGTCTGGGTGTACGTGTTCAGCTACCTGAGCACGGAGGAGAAACACACGCTCCGCACCTGCTGCAGGTACCTCAAGAAGCTCATCGACCACCCGTCCCTGTGGAGGGACTACACGGTGGTGCTGTCCGACCTCCGCCGGTACACCTACGGCTTCTGGGACACGCTGCGGCACCGCAAGCTCACCCGGGTGGCGGTGCGACACCTGCGGCGCAAGGAGTGGCGGCGGCTCGTCAAGTTCCTCCCGTCGCTCACGGCCATCGGATTCGTGGACGGGGGGCGGCTGTACAAGGAGAAATACCTGGATAACCTATCGCGGTTCCCCGACCTGAGGGACCTCGGGGTGCGGAACGCCACCTGGGACGAGGCGATGCTGGGCCGGACCTTGAGCGAGCAGCTGCGGGAGCGGCTGACTCGCCTGAGCGTCTGCAACGTCCGGCTGCCCTGCACCGTGGAGTTCATAGACACCGTGTCGCACCTGGTCAACCTGCGGTACCTGCTCTTCCACCAGCAGGGGGAGGGCTACGGGCTGGACACGGTGAGGCCGGTGCCCGGAGGGGTCTTCCACAACCTGCTGCTGAACCTGAGGAGGCTGAAGCACCTGTCCTGGGGGATGAGGGGGGAACCGCCGGAGCCGCTGCCCGACGACTACCTGAGCCCCGCGGACCCGCAGCAGCCAGGTCAGCCGGTAACCTCCACCTGACCACCTGTCTGCGTGTCCTCCTCACTGCGGACAGACAGACAGGGGGAGGTGAGGGACCCTGCGGTGATAGATAGACAGATATATAGATAGGCAGGCAGACAGGCAGGCAGGAAGGCAGGTAGACAAATATATAGACAGACAGGTAGATAGACAGACAGACAGACAGACAGACAGATATATAGACAGGCAGACAGACAGGCAGGCAGGCAGACAGACAGGTAGACAAATATATAGACAGACAGGCAGGCAGATGATAGATAGACAGGTAGATAGACAGGTAGATGATAGATAGACAGGTAGATAGACAGGTAGATAGACAGGTAGATAGATAGACAGATATATAGATAGGCAGACAGGTAGACAAATATATAGACAGACAGGTAGATAGACAGGTAGATGATAGATAGATAGATAGATAGATAGATAGACAGGTAGATAGACAGGTAGACAGATATATAGACAGACAGACAGGTAGATAGACAGATAGACAGGTAGATGATAGATAGATAGATAGATAGACAGATAGAGAGATTGATAGACAGACAGATGATAGAGAGATAGAGAGACAGGTAGAGAGACAGGTAGATAGCAGTATTACAGTCTAAAAAATGCTAAAGTCTTAATAAAAAAGAAGTTTTACTGAAAACTGAACGAAACAAAAACTAGGACCATACCCTCTGGATATTACTGGCTGGCAATATGTTGTACATTTGTAGTGGAAGTCTCATAATATACTGTTTAGTTATGTCTTGTAGAGCTAAAAAAAAACAAAACAAAAAAAAAACTTTTGTTGTACCAACAGTCCAAAACCCCAAAGTATTCAAATTACAAGGATATAACACAGAGGAACCAGTAAATGTTTGAATTGTTTCTTTGAAAAAAATGACCTAAGCGATTATTTGATTTTGCAAATAGCTGCTGATTCATTCTTCTGTCAATCATTCAACCGACTAATTGTTGCAGTAATGTAATGTCTTGTCTTTTCATGGCCAGAGGCATTTTTCAATAACTAAAAACCAAACAATGAGGGCTGGAACTAAGTATTGTTTCCCATTTCCTGAAGCCCCAGTTGCTCCAATGGCTTATTCCGTCCAACCGACACTCCAAAACCAAAAGATGTTTAGTTTTATTATCACGAGACAAAGAAAAGCCACAAACCGTCACATTTGAGCAGCTGGAATCAGGCAACATTTGTCCTTTTAGCTTGAAAAATGACTTAAATGGTTAATTACTTGTGACAATAGTAGCCAGTTAATTTTCTCTACGCTGGTATTTACATTAAAATGAAATATTTGAACCAGTTTTCCTCCAAAATAAATTTATGTCGAGCCTTGACGGGGCACCCCTGTAGCTGAGAGGTTGAGACCCCGACCCTGACCTGCAACGTCCACAGTTCAAGTGTAGTCAGGGACCATAGTTGCGTCTCTCTACTGTCTGTATTAAAGCAATTCAAATTTCCAAAAAATCCCCCTCCCCAGACAGGCTTTAACAAACCTCTGCCTCCTCCTCCTCCTCCGCTTGGCTCCCTCAGGATCGGGCCGATATGGTGGCCCGGCGCTGACTAGCCTGGAGCTGGTGGATTACCCGGAAACCATCCTGCCGGAGAACGCCCTGAGGAGCCTGACCTCGCTCAGGTCGCTGACTATCCGCTACAGGTACATCAGAGAGGGCATCGGGTGTCGCCTCACCTCCTGGCTCAGTCCTCTACAACAGCTGGAAACACTCACCATTATCGGTCAGCCAGCTGTTAATCACTTTTGCTTTTTTTTTTTTTTAAATTTCTTTCTTTCTGTATTTTCTAAATAGTTATTTTATTATCCGAATGACAGCTCTTCATCAGATGCCTTTGATTTATTTTTCTAAATTTATACTGTTTTTTGTTACTGTATAGATTTTATTTTGTCATGTATTTAGCCTGTAGCTGGGTATTAATAGTGGGAATGAAATTGTGATGATTATTCCTCTGAGCCTTGTATTTTTCAAACTTTGTATAATAAATACCTAAATAATCATTTTTTTTCTCTGTAATTGTGCCAGTACTGAGTTTTGGGAACAAAGGCAGGTTTTAGATACGTGGTTGAGCAGAGGTAGTTGTTTTTTGACAGTTTCTGCTGCTCTCCGTCCTCTCAGGTGGCAATTCTCTCGCTACCTACACCACCACCATCCCGTCCAGCGTGACCAGACTGACGCTGCGTGTGGCCATCACTCTGAAAGACATGGACTCCATCGCTCCTAAGGTCCCGGCACTCGAGCACCTGGACATTGAGCAGAACCGCTCCAGCGGCAGCCTCTGCAGACGAATCCCCATGCTGTTTCCTCAGCTCAGGACGCTCAGGATACGGTGAGCCTAAGAGGAAACCGGTTTTTTTAAATGTCACAGAGACTGGAATCACACCAGCCAGGGAGGTCTGCTGACCTGATTACTGAACAGGCCCGAGGGCCGAGGGGACAGATGAGTTCATTTCATGCTGTGTCCTCTCTCTGTGTCTCAGGTTTTTCCGTAGAGAACCAGAGAAGGACCTGCTGAGCCTCCACCGGCTACGACACCTGGTGCAGCTGGAGCTGCTGGTGGAGCGCTCCTTCATCCTCAGAGATTACCTCAACGGCCACCCCTGGCCCAGCCCCTGCGTGCAGGAGCTAATCAACCAGCTCCGAGAGCTGTCGGAGAACAGGATCACCGTCATCACCACGATGCGCCAGAGAAACCCTCTACGAGAATGTGACTGTGTTTGGGAGGGGGACTGAAGGCTTGGAGGATATGAAAACTGGAAAACAAAGTTTTAATCCTCCTTGAAGCGAGAAGGCGGCAGAGCTGGAAACGAAGACGCGCAGAAGGCAGAAAATCAAATCCGAGGTGACTGCTGCTGCCGACGGCAACAGATGGTGCCCGTTTTCTTATGAAGTAAAAGGCCATAAGACGGCCCTGAATGAGGCATACTGTAGTACGTTAAAATCAAAAGTCTCATTGAAGTGCCTGAGTACGATGAACGCTGTGTGATGAGCTGAAGATTAGAGCAGCATTCGCTCGAATGAGGCATTCGAGGATTTCGCTTTAGTCTCCAAGCGTCTTTCACCATTTTCTGATGCTTTATTGACCAAATGACGAATCAGTCATTCACAAAAGTAACCGGCAGATTAATCGATAATAAAAATAATCGGTAGCTGCAGCTCTGATTTCAGTAATCTATGAACCATAAAACCCCTCTGTTCCCCAATTATTTCAGTAGGGAAAATGGAAAGATAAAAGTCGCTTTTTTGGTTCCAAGGCCAGAGAGACAGTACAGGCTGTACAGGGGTACAACTGGGAAAATGCCCATCACAGTTATTCCAGTCTTTAAATAGCTTCTTTTGTAAAACTTGCAAAATCCAAAAGTATTAATTTTACTACAATTTAAGGCAAAGAAAAGCAGCAAATCCTAAGTTTTGAGAAGCTGGAAACAAAACGGTGGCAAAATGTGGTCCTGGAGTCACCTACTGTAGCGGGAACTACTACTACAAAATAAAGGGCCAGTTCGAAGATGGGTGGGGTCCGACCCATGAGCACTGGGTACCCATGTAGTAACGTCATAATAACAACTCGGTGCTCTTGGGTCGGAACGTCGACGGGCGTCGCAGCTGGTGTGATCCCATCACTAGATGACCTCGACTTTTTTAGCCTATATTTGTTTACATTTTCAAAAGTGAAGAACACCGATTTAGCTATTGACAGTTCCTTTTGCTACGTACCATCGGATCTACCGACAAGTGCATTATCTCATAATTATGAGAACTGAAAGTCACGATGAGACAAGGTGTCCATTTTTTTTTTTTTTTTTTTGCCTTTTGGGAAATTCAAGTCACTTCTATAGACACTGAGTGTCTGAGATTTTTTTTTTTGTTAACTCCCAAACTATTAAAAGAAAAACAAGGAAAGGGAAAGTCAAGACAAAAAGCTGCTTAAATATGTGCGCAGAAAACACACAACACAGTACAGATTGGGTTAACATGACATAAGTGCGTTATGGACTGGTTGTAGTTAATGATACTGCAAGTTAACAGCCCAGTTTTCTTTAGTTTGGGAACTTTTTCTACGACGCTACGAAAATGCGGTTTTCAGGCTTTTTGCTTTGTCTGTTCCTGCAATATTTTTTTTTTAATTAAAAAAATGACTGTAGAATTTATTTATTCACAACTTATTAGCAGCATTATATAAATTATATAAATTAGCAGCATTAAATTCTGCAGTGTGGAAGCCATGCAAAACCAAAAATGAGCTTTGCAGGAAGACTTGAAAGATTGCTTATTTTTTTATAGTACTTGTGTATTTTTTTTAATTGTTTGTTTTGTTTTTTTTTAAGCCAAAAGGTCACGATTTTAAGGATAACTGTTAGTATGCCGAAAGATATGAAGTGAAATCTTAAAATGTTGTGTATTATTTATAAATGCAATGATTTTGAATTAAAAGAGAACAATTTATTCAATATGGTATTTTCTACTTTGTTCATTGTTACTTTGTTTCCTTGTACAGTTTTTTTAAAGTATTTTTTTCAGTTCATCAACTGATTCTATTCTCACGTTAGATGTTAAATCAGACCGAACCACCTCTGCTAGTAAAGATGAATGTTTTCATTTTCTAGCACTTAAAATCCATATGATCAGAGAAATGTTGCTCTGAACGGTTGTTTGTTAGTTGAGTGATTAACTTCATTTTGCTGATGAATTCATTAAAAGTGACTCAAATCAACTGTGGTCTTCTCTTTGACGGCATCTGTCGTACAACTTTCTTATAAAAAAAAAATACTGCTGTGGTTTTAAATTACTCAATGAATAAAATTAACACGTTTTATTTGACCAAACATAGTTATTAATGTCAACTTTTTTTCAACTATACAGTATAAACAATATGAACAAAAGATAAAGTCTGTTAAGTTGTTAAGAGAATGAAGACAATTTCAAACGCCGGCATGTTAACATAATTACTGATGCAACCACTGAGGATTTGTATCAGTTACTTTCCTTATTGTCAACAAATCCCACGTGCAGATCCCAACACTGAATGTCTCCTACCAACAAATACTGTGTCTCCAAAGCCGGATGTCTCTGATTCCTCTGAGCCGCAGAGCCCCATCGTTGTACGGGAACTATTAGAAACACATCAGTGAGCCGCACTGTTGCACTGGGCGACATGTCCCGTCATCACCATGAACACACACACACACACACACACACACACACAAACTGTGGATTATTCTGACTCAGTCGCACACGCACACACAACGTCCTGCTGCCTCAAATGTGAGGTGAGGTGTTTTTTTTATAATTCACCAACGGAGAACCAATGTGGTCAGAGCACAGAGCCACAGGCAGGGTAGGGACGTCTTAAAGTACTGAGAGACGGACAAACACAGTGTTGGTTGGTGACAATGTGGAAAATAAAGAATAACAGCAGACGTATCCTGTAAGTGTATGTTTTCTGTGTTTCTTTACATATTTTGGAGACATCCCTGAAAACACGCGTGTCCTTGCGTTAACATTGCATAATTGTTTTTTGATTTAAAAAGAAACTGCAAGAACGTTCCCAGTGCACCAATGATTCTTTTGAGGAACTCGGGAACCCGCATTTGGTCCGGACGAACCAGTGACTAAACTTAGTTACTGTAATTACTAGCTCAGGGGTAGAACCTTCGGAGGTTGCATCTGAAACACGGATGCTGTGGCAACTGCAACGCGAGCACAGGTTCCTTCACAAAACAAGGAAGTACTCTAGCGTAGGGCTACAACTTATTTTGCCAATTATTTTATATATAAGTGATTAATCGATTAGTCTATAACATGTTAAACAGAAAAAATGGCATTCACAGTTTCTGAGAGCTCACAGTGTTGTCTTCACCTCACATTTGAGAAGCAGAAACCAGAGAATATTTAGCATTTTGGTTTGAAAATGATTAGTTGATCACCAAAACAGTTGCTGATTCATTTTCTCTCCATCAATTAATCGACTGATCATTGCAGCTCTGCTCTAGTATCTTCATTAATTAGGACATTTCTTATTGTTTACTTACATTTAAAAAAAAATTGGGCTTTGTTGTCGGCCTCCTGACTAGCTTGTAAAAGAGGGAGCGAAGGAGCAGCCAGTGAATCCAACTCAAACATCGGTGCCACTGGACAGTAAATAAACACAACAACAGGATCATGATGACTTTTGGCTGTTTTCACATGTGTGACCTTTGTGCTTGAAAACGTCAATGTCCTTTTTTTAATCATCGTCTTCAAAGGTTCTTCATAAACCGTTGAAAAGTGGTTTCAGTTCCTAGTTTCTGATTTGAGTTCTTCTGGTTAGTTCCTGGAATCTTTTGGTTGAAAAGGCTATTGAAGAGTTTCCCGTTTATTAACTGAAATGTAGATCTATCTGCAGAAGATCTTTATATAAGCAATTAGCACGAGAACCTTCACACAGAAAACAGCTTGATAAGGAGTTGTAGAGGTTGTAGTGCAAACACATAAGGGACCTAAATGGATGCTAAACACGTGTTCTCAAGGTAAGAATGGACTCAAGTTCAGCAGATTCAGATTCAATGGACGTCCCACATCCCGCCCTGATGTTCGGGTGTACCTCAGAACTCCAGCAGGAGTGTCGGCGGCTCCACGGAGGTCAGGACCATCTCTTTTTTCTGTCCGCGGACTCCCTGCTCCGCCTTCACGCCCGCCTTCGTGCACCTCACGGAGCCCAGCGTGAGCTCTCTGCAGGCGAACACCAGGTTTGAGAGGAGCTGAGCGCCCCACCACGGCTCGCACCCGCCTTTATACTCCATCCTTCTCTTGTGCACCGGCTCCCCGAGCAGAGAGTCCCGGGCGATAAATAAAACGCTCCCAGGAAGGTCGAGAACTGACACTGAGTGCCCGGTGTCTTTTTGGAAAAAGTTTAGTGGTCATCAGACTGTTGGCTGTTGGGAGGATCACGGAAAAAGACAAACTCACTGCATTAACACTGATTTTTAATTCAATAACTCACCTGCTTAGACAGCAAAGAAATTCAGACTGCCATTAACAATAAACTAACCTATAGAGAATGAAATGAGGAAATGTATTCACCAAGCACAACTCATTCTAAATAATGTGATGAGGTAGCAGTGTGCAGAAAACCGGCAATCAGACCTGCGTACACTCATAACGGCTTAGAAAATGAAATTAGGTAAATAAATCGCTCACCTGCCTCATAGTCCTCACCCGAAACTCGAAACATTTTGCTGATAGTGAAAGCAAATCTCTTGTCTACTCAGAGGAAACGTGCTGCTGACTCTTAAAGGATCAGTCAACTTTTCTAAAGGTCTTGTTTGATTAAAATGTGTAATGTGTTTACTTGACAGTTTCACGAGTCCATAAAAATCATCAGCCCGTCACTTGCATCCATGCAAGGACTCTCAAATTTTCCTTCACTAAGTTGCGTCTAACTATCAGTTTGCATGTATCTGGCGACTAGATCGTTTCCTGCGATGACAGGAGATCCTGACATTTTGCCACACTGAGGCCTGCAGAGCAGCAGGACATCTCACCCATTTCGTACGTGACGTCTGCGGCGGCTCCATGGCAAAAGCAGACATTCACAACCATTCCCGCCCGGATCTGAGGACAGGGAGGCAGGATGAAGATGTGCGTCCGGAGCAGCATTCAGCACGGCGTACCTATTGATGCCAAGGGGCATCACACAAGTCAGAAATTTCCAAATTCAAACACATCAGGGCTTGCAATTCTTTTGTTTTTGTTTTAACCCTGGAAACTGCCTCAATGTATGAATTGTACTGTACAGTATAAATACAGTTGCCTCACCTCACCAGTGACATGTCCACAATTACTGTCCACGGTTTAACAGCAGGTACAGAGCTGGGGCCAGAAGGCAATTAGTTTAGCTTAGCAAAAAGCCTGTCTGGCCAAAGTTAAAAAATACACTTACCAAGATCTCTAAAGCTAAAGCTCACTAATTCAAAAATTATATAAATCATATCTTTTTTACCGGTACTCGGACAGAAACAATTTGTAGTTTTGGGACGATTTAGAAGCCTGAAACTATTTTTTGACGGTCCATCATTAGGAAAAAATATCCATCCGCCCAGTGCTCCTGTGCAGCATCTCTGGCTATAGCTCGCAATTGCATGGCAATGGTTGTCAAGATATTTCACTTCAAACCACGGTGTTGGACCGACAGAACAGCAACCATCCATAGGTCACTAAAGATGTAAGATAAATTAACAAAAAAAAAAACCAAACAAACAAACCAACACACCCACCTCGGCCCACTGTGCGTCAGCCCCGTCCAGGGCTGGTTTGAGCTTAACCTTCGCCTGACCGCACTGCTGGATGATGGTCCGGGCCTGAAGCCTCCTGGGCCTCTGAAAGACGGCTGGGCTGCTCGTACACACATACACAGTTGTCAGCACACATGTAGTATTACCACAATAACTGCTAACACTATTTAGACACATTAAATAACTAAGAAATTATTAAAGAGGCCAGTTAAAGGAAAGCAGACTCACCAAAAAGGTCATTTTTTTTGAGTCAGTAGCACTTGGTGGCATACCTGTCCACCTCAGGACGGGGTTTGGTTGTGTGTCCTGGTACAGAGCTGGTGATGGTGAAGACGGGCCAGAGTTTGGTGCTCGGGGCCACCACAGGCTCCAGGCCTCAGCTGGAGCTCCTTGTAACCAAAGAGACTGCCTCCAGGTATCTGCTCCTCCATGGTTCTTGGGTTGTGTCGATATTTGGGATTTGCACCGGGTCTTTAGTCGAGGATGAATTTGTTTCCTTGTGGCTTGTGGAAGTTGGGATTTTGCTGGGAGGTCGGCTGAAGGATGTGGCTCTCTGAGGGGCTGGTTTACACCCTGGACTTTGGCGTAGCGTTGTGTTCTGGCGCTGCCCTGAGAGTCACTTGTTTCTTTCTGGTCTTGAGGTTGTGTCTGTTCCTCTGGCTGAGGTTTTACCTGAATCTGGACGCCGCTTTGACTCTCACGCTGACTGTCAGAGCCGTTTTTCTCCTTCTGGACTTCAGACCGCAGACAGTTCCCTCTCTGGACAGGCCAGAGGCTGGTGACAAAGGCGATGTTGGGAGACCTAGGCTGGAGGATGATGGGAGATCTGGGCTGAAAGCTGACGGGAGTTCTTAGATGAAGAAGGACGGGAATTCTGGGCTGAGGGATGATGGGAGTTGCAGGCCAGGGGGACACAGGGTTCTCGTAGGATTGAGAGTCACAACGGTTAAATAATCTGAAGAGAAGCAACAGACAACGGAAGATCTGTCTCGAACGTGGGACAGGTTACCAGATTGCAGACGGTGTAAGACGTTATAGCAGGTGTGTAGTATGTTTGTGTGTTGAATATGCCGTTCTGCTGGCTGAAGCTGAGGAACCCACCACTCTGTCCTCTGAATGTGTCCCCGACACCCCGCCACCTTTGTCAACATCACCACCAGCATCGACCTCGTCATCCTTCTCGCTGCCAATAAACCGACAGAGGCAGAGAGAATAAGAAGGCACACACTTTTTCAAACCACGTGAATGGGTCACTGCTATTATAGCTACTAGTTATCCTACTATTATTACTTGTATTTCAACTACTTCGGCTTATTTCAAAACTACTGCTGCTGCTACTAAACCTAAAGAAACTATCGCTACCGTCACTACGTACTAATCGCTATGTGTTAGTGTTGCTGACACCGCTGAAGTTACCGGCATCAATACTACTCCTGCTCCAATTACTACCACACCTACTGTTACTGCTTCTACTGGTTTAGCTATAACAAGACACCTTCTCGTCTTTGCTTGACGATCAAAACACAGCGTTTCTACAGCACCGAAAGCGCTGTAGAGCTGAAACGATCAGGCGATTAACTGATTAGACAATGGACAGAAAACTAATCTGCGCCTAATTTAATAATCGATTAATTGTTTTCAGTCATTTTCCCAAGCAAAAATGCCAACCATTCTCTGGTTCCTGCTCCTCAAATGTGAGAATTTGCTGTTTTTTCTTTGTTGTATATAACGGTAAGTTAAAATATCTTCTGATTTTAGAAATAAGAAAAGTGAAGACCACTACTGTGGCCTCTGAGAAAATGTGAATGCCATTTTTTCCCACGATTTTTCAACATCATTTACTAACATGGACTAAACGATGAATTGATTCATCGGGAAAATAACTGGAGGATTAATCAATAACTGAAAATGAAAAAGGTCATAAGTTCCCTGAAGTGTTGTATTTCAATATATCACTGTGTGGTACATCAGTTTTTCCCCAGAGTCTTTCAACCAAAACTCCAGTTTCCGTGCGTTATTTTTCAACGGGACAGGTCCAATGGACACCTGGATGTCTTTCACTTCATCTAAATGTACACATACATTCTCCAAAGCAATAAATTCCATTGGTGGCTAAAGGCGACGCTTGGCGCTGTGCAGATTTACGCTAGCAGCGGCAAACTTTGCACGTTCCGGTAGGGGAACTTTCAAAATAAAAGTTGTCATTTGTTTAAAAATATATCCGCGATGTGTTTTCAAGTTGTTGTTCTTTTTTAAACCTTATTTACAGTGACTGAAACCACAGGAAGCGATGCAGAAGAAGTACGTATTAAAATCGTCTAAAATTAACTAAAATGACCATCACAAAAATCATGACATATTAAACTATATTACTATATTATCATGACTTGTACATATTTATTTATTGTCAACTGAAGTAGCCTTTTCTGACATTTCCTATATCACACAAACTGCTTTGAACTCTTTAGAGTGAAACTGTTATTTTTACGTGGCCCTTTTACCAAAAGTACCCAGTAATTTATATTTTTTATGATTTTTTTTTTTCAGTTTGTGCCTTTATTTAGACGGAAATGTGCCGCTCGCTTGACACATTGACGGTTTTGGTGCGGGTGGGGAAAGCTGCCGTAACCCCAGGTTACTGAATGGCGTTTCCGTTTCTGTTTCCGTTTCCTGAACCACGGCTGAGCGCCCCCTGCTGTCCCGGAGGGGGACAGGAAACAGTGGATTAGGTCGTGATTTAAAATGCCTCCGTTTCTTCGAGGCTCACAGGGGGGGGGTCGCTGCATCGGCCTTTAACGTGATGCTGCAGTAAGTTAGGTGAAGCTTGTATTTTTATTTTAATGTACTGTGCTTCAGAAAAGTGTGTGTTTTAATGCCTTGCTTAAGTGTTTTTTTCCCTTCTTCATAGTGTTCCCCTTTCTGTTGGAGTGACTTCCCTGTTGGTTTGTGCAAAACTATTTTCCTGCCATTTTTTTTTTTTTAAATTATCTTTGCCAGGACTATCATGGAATTTGATTTCATTTTTTTTTTAATTTCTCAAAAGACCATCCTGGTTGAAAAAGAATAAAAAAATACACCACGTTTTGTTTTGTTCTGCGAGCTTGACCAACTGTGTTGCAGGGTGAAAACTCTGCAGGATCATTATTATGGGCCGCAGGAAAGATGCATTGGCACAGAGGGGCTGTGATCAGCACCACAAATTTAAAAAGAAGAAAAAAAACAAAAAAACAAACCATATTAGCTTCACCAAATACACCATTTGGCCCAAAGTATGTGGACGGCCCAGCCGCCCATGTGTGATTGCTGCGCACGTGATTCCAACAACATGCGCGTTCATCAGCTGCTGTAACGCTGGATGCTGTTCTTCTGGTTTCGGTCTTTCCACCAGATGCCGGACCTGGCTGTGTGGCGAGCGCGTCCCAGTGAGCTCTGCTAAACCTCCACACACGCTTGCGGTCTCGACGGCCTCCGGGGTATTAGGGATTGGATTTGGATCTCCCTGCAGCGGAACCAGCGACAACAGGCCCGGACCACTATTCGTCCTCCTCTGTTAAACCTAGAATTGGCACATTAATGCACTAAGCAGGTTCTCGGTTTTATGATATTTCATTTGTTGCCCTCTACCTAAAAGTATGTACACGGGTGAGTTTGTGTCTATGTGCATGTATGACTCATGGAGGGGTGTGTGTGTGTGTGTGTGTGTGTGTGTGTGTGTGTGTGTGTGTGTTACGGCAACGGTCACATATTGGTAAAAGACGATAAATAAATACCGGTCGAGACGGAGTGTTCACATGTATCCATGTGTATCTACTCTTGTTGTGTTGTCTGTGCCCTGGATACCTCCCTGCGTTGCGCAGAAGAAAATAATAACCTAGGCTTAAGGTAAGTGGAGGTTTTTTTTTTATTATTGCACTGGAATCCACTGCTGCTAATGCACGTGATCATGACTGCAAACTTGAACCTGGTAGTCTTCTCCTACATTCTGCATTTTTCTAGCAGCTGTTCTCCTACTGCAGAGTTCACAAACGCTTTGAGGCCTTGCGACCGCATTTTTAAGACTTCAGATCCTCGGGATTCTAGGGTTTTATGTTGCCGTGCACATTTGAGAATGCAGTTTTGTCTGCTTACTCACGTCTTGGGGGGGGGGGGGGGTTCAAAAACAGTGACATATTCCAAGTCTGTGTCATTTGTTTTTAATCAAAAATATCAATGCATTAGTCTTAGAAAACACCAGAGACTGTCTCTAGCCTTGTTGGTAGATATTTAGACATTAATTAACAGGCAACTTTCAACCTCAACAGTGGAAATAGATGTGTGAGCTAAACTCAAAGTTTTATCTCTACTTTCCCACCAGTTCAGAACTCCATCAGATGTGTGTATGGCCCATTGGTGTCGAGTTTCAGCACTTGTCTGTTTCCATACGTCCCGTGTTTCACCGTCACTTCAGCCCCGCTCCCGGCGGCGGCGGCGAGTTCCCTCTCACACAGAGACACAAAGGTGCCGTACAGCCGCAGCCCGTCCTCCTTGCCGATGTTGTTGTGGTACTGCATGGCCCTGCCTTTGGCCTTCCCGCCCAGCGTGGCCTGAGGGACGATCAGCAGGCTCCCGGGAAGCTCCAGCACCGACACCAGCTTCCCCGAGTCGGACTCACACAGCCGCACGTTCAACAGAGTGGACACTGGACGGAAGAAGGGGAGGACACAGTATTTACATTTCGTCTCGAGTGACTCACAGCGAGCGCAGGACAGGACGGAGGTTATAAAGGCCACTGACCCATCTTGGGCAGGATGTCGTCTGTGGCTCCTTTGAAGAAACAGATGTAGATCACCATTCCTCTGTCGATCTGAGAGCGGGAAAGCATCCGTTCAGTAGAGGCAACAACGTCAAGTGTCATTAATGGTGTGGACCAATCAGCAGTCAGTGTGTCTCCTTGTCCAAGTCTGTACCTATTGCTACGTTTTAAATTAGTGCCGAGACAGCTACCCGATCCACGGAGATTTAGCAACAACAACTTTGATAATCGATTAGTCGTTTGAAGTGATTCAGCGAGGGGGGAAAAAAAAAAAAACCCGGCCAAGCAGCCAGCTTTCCTAATGCCAGGATTTGGTGCATTTCTCTGTTTTACATCAGTGGAACGTTTTGGACACTTGGTCGGACAGAACGAGACATCTGGAGACGTCACCTTGGGCTCAGGGAAACTGTAATCAGTTTACAGATAATAATGAGAAGATTAAAAATACCATCATCTTAATCCATACTGACGATAATCATCTGTCCAGGGTTGATTTTCAAGCGGATGTTCTGTTTCATTTCTACTTCACATGTTCACTACTTTTCCCTGAATGATGATGTCAACCGGTGACATCTAACCAGAGTTTCAACCCGTAGCTGTGTTTCTGAAGATTCGGGTTTTTTCGGAACACTTTCGGTTGTGAGGAGTAGTAGATTTATCCAGATGTGGAAGAGATGCCGAATTTGTTCGAAGGTGCATGAGTTGGCTGATAGTTTTTCTGTTGAGGGTTTCAACTCTATGGATTTACTTCCTTGATTTTTGTTTGGTTTCATTTGTGTGTCTCTTTTACACAGTTTGTCCGATAGAGTGCACTGACTTCATCTGAAGCTGTAAAATGTCAGACTTACTACATATCTTTGTTAAAGTTCTTTGGGAAAAAAAAAGAAAAAAAAAAGATGTTGTGTATTTGCGCTTAACAAGAGATCAATATACGACCAATATATGACCAATATATGATCAATATATGATCAAACGGTTTTTAAACCTCAGAAATTGATATTAGGATCATTTTCATAATAATACTTTATCTGTCACTTTTCATAGGAAAGTGCTTCAAACTGGGCATCAAAATCAAATTTAAATCATTATATATTATATTAAAAATTATTTCAAACCCAGCTCCCGTGGTTAGATATCAAGGCATAGTTTTTCTTTACATAGCGCTCGGCGGTGACATAACCTGAAGCCACATTATCCTCATCATCCTTATGACACCATCGTCTCAAGGTGACTCTGAGTAACCCGACGACACTTTTATGCCCCTTTTCTCACCTGGACGAACTCAGCCTCCGACTGTCCCTCAGCGGGTTTCACCTGCAGCCTGGCCCGCAGACACTGCTGCAGCACCGCCCGAGCTACCGGGACGCCGCCTTTCTCTGTCATCGCTACCGGGGCCTTAACGCGTGTCCCCCTCGCTTGTCCTCAGGGTTTGCACCGCGGCCACTTCATAAACGGCGGGACCGGTGCCACGGACGCGATCCAAGCAGCTTAGCGCAAACCCAGAGGACCGGCTCGCTGAGTGAAAGGGAAACCGTAAGACATCTCATGCGACACACTTCCGTGATCATGTCAACCGAGATGACTTAAAAGTGCTCAAGGCTGCGCGTTGTTTTCGCATAAAGTGGTTTTTTTTCCCCCTCTTTATCTTCTTTTCTTTCTGCCTTTTCAGCTTTAATCGAGCGACACAAAACAAACCACAAAAATAATTTACAGAAAAAGACAACAACAATAAAGGTAAGAAACTAGGGCTGCAACTTACAATTGTTTTCATTATGTATTCATCTTACAATTACTTTCTCAAATAATAGATGTCTTAAGACAAAATGTCAGAAAAAACAATCCTCAGTGAAGTTTTCAAATTGTCTTGTTTTGTCAGTCCACAACTCAAGATTGTAAACTGTCTTATAATTTTGTTTAACAAGTAAACATTTTGAGTTTGTTAAAATTTTGCACAAAAGATTTTAAAAAAATGTTTTGTATCTTATAGTTTTCACCTAAAAAGTATAAATTTTGACACTGTATCGTATAATTCCACATAGAAATAAACATTTGCATCTAATTGTTTTCACTTCGAGAGTAAGAATTTTGACTCTGTGTCTTATAATTCTGCATAGAAATAAATAAAATTTTAAAAAACGACTTTTTATAGCTTTCACTTAAAGTAATAATTTGGATCTTGATCATTTTGACTTTCAAAGTAAGAATTTTGACACTGTTTATGTGTTTATTATTTTGAATGAGAGAAAACGGCTGAAGGCTGCACTGGGCCATATTATTATATGTTATTTATTTATTTACTTACTTATTTTATTTATAGGAGTTGTTGATTGTTCCCGCCCGCCACACTCATGCGTAATGGGCGCAAACTTGATGCGCGGCAATCTGTCGAGCTGAGGCGCATCCGATCAGCCAAACATGGCCCAGTTCACTTACAGCAGACTGTCCCATTTACTGAGAATATCCGTGAATAAACCTTCAGTTCTACGGACGGGGACAGAAACGAAACACGGGCCTGCCTGTTGCTTGCAGCTCATTCGCTGCCAGGTACGATTAACGCCCGTTTCTCGCAGCACAGCACAGCTAAGCTAGCTAGGAGCTTCGCGTTCGCGTCAAGTTGGACCACGGAAAACAAGAACCAGACCGGAAGTATTATGTTGTATTCAAAATAAAAGCGATTACTGTAAAACAAAATTATATTTTTAAAACTAAAGAAAAAATTCATATCCAAAAGATAATTGAATGTCAACTTATTACATTTTATTTCTATTTAAAAGTTTAATGTAGATAATATGTTTGTGTTTTTGCTTTTAGGTAAATTCACTTGTTGCCAAGAACATTATTTTGAACCATGCAACCGGAAGTTTGTTGTACTCGTCCGGACCTGACTGGTTTTAAAAATGTCATGTTTATATTCACTGCGGCACAAAGACTGTTACCAGTCAATAACTCGTTATGTAAATTGGTCTAATAGGGTTTAAATGAGCTGTTATTGTTAGTTTTAGTCATTTTTTTAAAATGGGAAAATGATGTAACGGCAGCAACAGTAGTACTGCTAGTCTCTCTCTGTGAATAGAAGACTCCACAGAAAATAATCAATACCACTTTCTAACGCCTTCGCCTTCATTAATGGTTCATAACTCATCTAGTAATGACTTATAGATCAGGTTTGAGACATGTTGGTAAACCATCAATACATAAAAGGCTTTCTCATTTTCCAACGAGCCGTGGAGTCTGTAGTTATGAGGACAGTGGTCCATCAAGTCTGTAGTTGAAAGTGTTAATTAAATGGTAAATGGATTTTGGTCCAGATACTCTGCTGCTGGGGGAGGAGAAGTACTGGCCAGAGAGGTTTATCGCAAGTTGTTCTCAGCGATGGTCTCTAACTGATCTGTAAAGCATTAATGATTGATGATTAATGATTTTAAAAATATTAATAAAGCCATCAGCAACTTATAAACCCTTTTTTTTTAATAAAGAGCTCCTCACTGGAACGTGGTGCCAGATCATTTAACATCTAGTATAAATTTACACAGTGTCTGTGTTTTTATTAGTCTCCACCCATCTGTGTGTGTTAATCTCACCGTTTTGGATGTTTTTTTGATTGGCTGCTCAAGAGCCAGATCATCATATTTATTTATTTATTTTTAACCAAACTCCATTTTAAATTTTGCCAATTTAACATTGCCTTTCTCACCAGCAAAACATACGGATGTGCTACGGATGGATGTTTCCTGAAACGACTGGGACGACTCGTACGTTCAGCGTGAACGCGATCCGTCGAGCAGCTTCTGTTTTCGATCAAATTAACTAGCAACACTCTGAGGTTTTCGTTTTGTTTATATATCATAGGGTGAATAAAGCAAAGCCTTTTCTGTTTATTTCACAGTGCCATCTGTCAATCCTTTATGGGAACATTTTTAAAGTTGATGAGCACTTATCGCTGCCAAACCCCGTTGTATTTTTCAGCGTATTTTTCATCGTCTCTCAGTCATAAATTTGTCTTTCTTAAAACTTTCTTAGACTAATTTTGGTATTTAAAAGTATCCAGGTTTACCATCCAGTCCTGGAACGGAAACGGGCGCCCTTGCAGTCTCAGTTTTCCTAACCTCCAGGTTTGTGTATTTAATGGTCGTCGTTGTGTTGCAGAGGTCAGTGGACAGTAAGGCGTTACAGGAGAGGCAGAAGCAGCAGATGGCCAGAGGTCTTCCCAAACAGAAGCCCATCACAGGGGTCAAACAGGTCATCGTCGTGGCGTCGGGGAAAGGCGGCGTGGGAAAGTCCACCACTGCAGGTACAGCGTGAAATATGGAGAACTCTTCCAATATCTTAATTCTTCTAGAGCAAATACGTCCGAAGCTTTAAGACCCTCTAATGGATATTTTGGACTGAATCCCTCTCAAGTTTTCCTCTTTAGTACATTTTGTTTACGTCTTTTTTTAATGGATGTCCTCTGGTAAACGGCACGTGTTTGAAGAACTGTCATAACAAACTGGATAATTTGAACTGGAACACTATTATTGGGCTACGCTTTAACCAGCCCGGTGTCTTCAGTTTTCCACTCAGTGGTGGTTAATGTCTGTTTTTCTGTCTCTGCAGTGAATTTGGCTCTGGGATTAATGGCCAACAATCCTGTAAGGACTCTTCTCTCTAATCTTACATTTCTTTTCTTTAGTAATTTGTTTTATTTCTGTATTATAGGCAGCAATGGCAACTCACAACTACATAACCCTCAAAGGCATTCGATTGACATTAAAAAACACAATAAAAAGGAATATCAGTCATCGAGACAAAATTAAGTGTGATAAATAAGGTGAAATCAAATAAAAAGACACATGAAGATGAAAAATTCCAGGTTCCAATCACCGTCATTCAGACGTAGTGACACACTAAGAGGCTTGTTTTCCTAACAGGCCAAAAAAGAAATCAAAGGATTCATAAGTATCCAGGAGATACAGAAAGATCTCACCAGAGGGACTTAAGCAAAGTGGAGAGCAAACAGCAAAGCATTTACACTGTAAGGAAGCGGGATATAGAAGGGATTAGAGGACGTTTCTGTGACTGTACTATCCATATCTGTTATTTCACCCATTTCCGCTTCTTAAACTGTCAGATTGGTCAGGTCACCTCTTGTCTGTTATCGCCTGTAAGGATTGCTCCCAGTGAGAACCTTCTCTTCCTCTCTCCCTCAGTCCAAATCAGTGGGCCTGTTGGACGCTGACGTCTACGGTCCGTCGATTCCCAAACTGATGAACCTGAGGGGAAACCCGGAGCTCACTGACAGTACGACACGCGGTTTATCCTCCTCTCTCAAATTTCCAGCTTCGTGCGTTCGTCTTTTGCCGCACGCACGTCACCTGATCGTCGGTGGTTAATGTATTGATAATCCCAGAGAGGCTGTTAAGATTCTGCAGTTAGACACCTCTTTGATAAAGGTTTATAAAGGTTAGTGCAGCCGACCTGAACCGTTTTATCTTCCTTCCAGACAATCTGATGATCCCACTCACCAACTATGGGGTTCCTTGGTGAGTCCTTCCACCCACAACAGCTGATTATCTCGTAACTCTTCCCGTCCTTGTTCAGACCGATCCTTCCTTTGCTGTGACCTCTGACCCCCTCTCTTTGACTTCTCTCTCAGCATGTCGATGGGCTTCCTGGTGGAGGATGTGGCTCCCATCGTGTGGAGGGGGCTGATGGTGATGTCGGCGATAGAGAAACTGCTCCGACAGGTAAGAGCGTTTCTCAAAATCTTAGTCTGTAAAGTCTGGTTCACTGAAGTTGAACAGAATTTTATTCAGTTCTCTGATTTTAAGTAGAGACCAGGTGTGTGTGTGTGTGTGTTCATTTTTGTTCATATTTGTAGGTGGACTGGGGGTCGCTGGACTATCTGGTAGTCGACATGCCTCCTGGTACAGGAGACGTGCAGCTGTCGATCACCCAGAACATCCCGATAGCAGGTCAGTCACAACAACACACATTATACTTGCGAGTGCACTCATTTAGGTAGAACACTACGTTCACTCCCACATGTGCAACGTGTTTTAATTTTAACCTAATACTAATACTAAACCCTCAAACAGCCCTTGAGTCCTGATGTCCCTACTTTGTCCCACTTTCCCTCACTTTCTCAAAATGTCCTCACTCTAGAAGTCAGATTGATCCTTACAAACATTTATTTATATATATATATGAAAATGCAGGAAATAGGAAATAATGTTCTGCATTTCCTGCCCAACCCGACTTCTGAAACCAAACCAGAGACATTGTAAGAGCGAGACAAACTGCTTAAAGAATCCTGAATAGTCCGTAAGGATGGCGGTTGCATGACACGTATCCCGTCCCCTTCCCCCCAATAAGCCAATCGGCTGCTCTACAACAGCCGGACAGGAAGGGTATCAAGCCAGATCGTGTTGTTGCACTGACGCAAGCGAAACCTTGTGCATGGGTAGTAGAAGTAAAACCTGTGGAGAAGAAACCATTTCAAACCTCAGTTTGGGGCAAAGTCACTGTAATTTTTTACGCTTTTTTTTTTTTTTTTAAATCAGGTTTGGCTGTTGATTCTATACATCCAGTTTTTTTATGTCCCGCTGACCATTGAAAGTGAAGTCATGGCTCTGCCCCGCTTCATTTAGAGACGGGTCTAGTTAGCCCGAAATAACTGCCGGCGGGTGTTGCCAAGATGGCTGCCGAATGGTGAGGCTAGGCTATAAGGACTTTGACCAGACCTACACCCCTCACGCAGAGTCCGGTTACAAGTTAGTGAGCTTAACTTTCCGGAAGCCTCTGAAAAGAGTCCAGCCTTCGTTGCAGGGGCCGTTGCATGGAACTGTACTGCTGTGCAGAAGTCGCTCAGTGTAGAGTAGAGTCTTTTGTTTGTTTTGTTGCGCAGGTGCTGTAATCGTGTCCACGCCGCAGGACATCGCGCTACTGGACGCTCGCAGAGGAGCCGAGATGTTCAAGAAAGTTAATGTGCCGGTAAGCAGTGTCTGTGTGTGTTTAATATAAACAGTTGTGTTCCCATGGTACAGAATTCAGTCAGCAAACCACAGTAAAAAAGTCAGAATAATGAAGAGGCAGTCAGTTCGAATGTATTTACCGTATCAACGGACTGATGGGATGAAGTTACAGGGAGGTGAAAATGTTGTGTTTGGTGTTTGGGTTTTGTCCCTGCAGGTTCTCGGTCTGGTGCAGAACATGAGCGTCTTCCAGTGTCCAAAATGTAACCACCAGACTCACATCTTCGGTTCGGACGGGGCCCGGCAGCTCGCTGACACTCTGGGGGTCAAGTTATTAGGTAGCAGGATCACCGGGGCCAGCTTGGACTCCTATTCAAGACGGAGCTCTTTGCTGTCACATCGCCGGCACTCATTTCTTGCCATTCTCTGTAGCTGATTCTCTAGCTTGTGCTGAAATTTCAAGAATTTTACTGAACCGATTCAAGTACAAAATATTTCAAGTCACATTGCCACGGACGTTTTTGATGGGTTTTGTTCTTTAACGTCAGATTTTATCGCCGTCTCCCTCCAGGTGATGTTCCTCTTCACCTGAACATCAGAGAGATGTCAGACCGAGGACGGCCAGTGGTCGTCTCCTCTCCGGACAGCCCCGAGGTCTCTATTCTCTTCTATTCTATTCGATCCCTGATAGTATAAAAATAATTATAAACTTTATTTATCAAGTTTTTTTTTTTTTGTTTCTATGCAAAACCATTCATCCACATGTATGCTTTATTTCCTGTGTGTGTGTGTGTGTGTGTGTGTGTGTGTGTGTGTGTGTGTGTGTGTGTGTGTGTGTGTGTGTGTCCGCTCTCCAGGCGGAGGCGTACAGGAAGGTGGCGTCTGCAGTGGTCCAGAGACTCGAGGAGGTCAACGCTTAATTGACAGGCCCAACGCGGCGTCACCTGGCCGACTGGAAACACACAACGAAGAGGCTTCATGACACGTGCACTCAGGCACATACGAAAACAGACATACACACACGTAACACACACACGTATACAGTGCACAGAAAGAAACTCACAAACGTCTCTGCTGTCATAGCGCACAATAGGTTAAATCTACAAGACTGCAAGCAACAGTCCACAGTTTATGCTGTTTATCGTAGTATCACTGAATAGACAGGATTCATTTAGTTATGTGATGATATTTAATAAAACTAAAGTCAACTAATTCTGCCTGTTTATGATTTTTCTGATTAAAACGAGGGAAGCAAAATAAATGACAGTAAAATAAAGAGAAATGACAGGGGGAAGCTTTTTGCAAACTTTATTGTGTTGAGGCTTTAATTTTAAATGGATAAAACTGCCATTTTTTGCCATCAATCAACACTCAATAACCCAGAGTGACAAAATGAAAACTTGTTTTTAGAATCTTTTTGCAAATGTCATTAAAAATCGTCTGTGGCGCATTTCAAATCATGTCTTGAGATGTGTCCAGAACTAGACTGGAGTCCCCCAGTGGCAAGTTGAACTGATGGACACAGTTTGCAGAGAACTACCATCTGAACCTGCAGCTCCCCTCGGCTTTCCGGAGCTTTAGAGCGAGTTTCAGCTCGTTGTTTATCTGTCCGAACCAGAACTTTACTGCTCCGCTTCACTCACAGCGCTCTCATGGCGTCGCCTTCGGCCGCAGCGGGCAGATGTTTTCACGACAAGCAGCTGTGAAAAGCCACCGTCCGCTACCCGCTCAGCAGCAAACATCAGAGAGACACAGTCAGAGAGCAGCTGGTGGACACGGTGGAGCGTTCAGCAGCTGAAGAGCCAGATGTTTCCCTCAGGAGCTGGTAGGCACCAAAAACAGAGCTATGAATTATAATTGGTTGTGGATATTTATTTGTTTCTCTTACCATTCAGAGAAGCCTCAAAGTTACTTTCCTACTCCAAAAATAACAGAAGAAAAATATAAAGTCAGCAAAATTCTGGTACTGTTCTGCGGCAGGGAAGCACTTTATATGGGCCCGAGCTGGAACAAGTTCAATCCAACGTTCCCCCAATGTGTCATATATCAAGAAATGTATGAATGGTCCTCACTTCCTCCACAGATCACGCCAGACAATAGTCTGCCTGGTTTTCCGTGATTATTTGAAAAGTATCCGAAGAGTTTTCCAGGTGAAGTAAAGCTCCTTATCCAGGGGCAGTATTGAACATTAGAGTTTGACATTTTTCTGAGCTAGTCTGTGTTTGTCTTCCTTGTTGTATTTAATAGTACACGTACTGTTTCATGTACATAGACCGTGTCATTCTAGAGGCTGGTTTCCACAACATATGTATGTGTATATACATATTAACTTTATTTTTTAAATGACTCGTTCATACATGCGAAAGTATTGACCATGGCCATTTTGGCAGGTAAATAAATGATAAATGATAGAACATTCATAGAATTTGACAGTTTGGATTTGAACAAGGTTTTTTTTTTCTAGATAGATTTTTTTAGATGTTTGACAAAAAAAAAAATATAGATATAAAAATGGATTTTTTTCTTGGCAGAATTCATTTTGTGAATCTGCTTAATATTATCAACAGGTTGGTAACAAATAATCAGTGACCACACGGAGATGGAGATTTTACAACACAATAAAACATCCGGTTGGTCCTTTGGCTCTGGAGGATTCCCGGCGCCGTGCGGTTTCGTGGCTGGACAGCAGAGGGTGCCGGTTGCACACCGGGTAACCCAATGATGAGGACATAAGGGCCACGGCGTGTACAGGTAAATGCCCCACCTTCTGTCTTTCTAAATGTTTGGCGTCACACCTGAAACACTCCGGTGATACCTCTTCACTGCTCACGTGCTTTTGGGCAGTGGCTGAAAGTACATTTACCCAAGAACTTGACAGAAGTACAGTTTACAGGTACTTCATGACCTTGAGTATTTCCTTTTTATGCTACTTTCTACTTCTGCTTCGCTACATTTCAGATGGAAATATTGTACTTTTTACCAAAGTACAATTGCTTTGACAGCCGGAGTTACTTTTCACATAAACGTTGTCCACTAAAAAATATAATAAACTAATTTAAAAAATGCCTTTTGAAAAGATTAAATCAGTGGCTCCCATCATGTCTGTGGCCTGTCACAATGGAAGCAATGTTTGGGCCAATAATCTTGTTTCCGGTGTCTGTGGGTTGTTGGCGGTTCCACGAAAGACGTTTCCCTTCTAAACTACTCACATGGTTTCATTTAACCCGTGGGACGCTTTGGCCCTGGTGGCCCCACTTCAGGTGGGTATTGGTCTGCACCAGACTCGAGTCTTCACGCAACCTGGACAAATTCTACATTGTTTGAAAAGCTCAAAGTCTCCCGATTCTGTCCGTGCAAAGCATTTTAGGATCCTCACGTCAATGCGGCAGCTGCTGACACAGAAACTGGTTCAGACATGCTGCTCCAAAAGGTTTTACTGCAGACCTTGTATTTCCCTTCTTATGCCAAAAAATAATAGGCGAGTCAGAAAAACTTACATTTCTACCATGTTTGTGCCTCTGTAACTCTGGTTCAGTGTCTCTTCTACTCATTAGGACTCTTTGAGTATAAAATCTACAGAGTTTCCCTTCAAAGGAGACCAGGGTTTAGACTGTAACCAAAAAGGGTTGAAGAACAGAAGCCTTTTTATTTTAGGTAAATTATTGTCAGGCTTGTGCACAAAAATTGGGAGGAGGTGGTCTGGTAACAGGTTAAATAACCGTTTGAGGCCCGAAAAGGTAGAAGTCCCCAATGTCTCACCCAAAAGGAAAGACTGGAAATGAGTTTGGGAGAACTCGGTAGTTCTTTCTTGTTTTGTACCACATCACGACCCCTCAGATTTATCACGTGACTCTTTTGGAAGGGCCCCACCCCCTAGGTTGGGAAACCAGTGGACTAGACCACTGCGACTGTATATGGGGTAGTCACAGGTAGCTCCCCCTCCACCGCAGGCGCAGGTGCATTGTTGCGTCAGTACTAACAATCTCTTGCTGGGGTGTAAAAACCTCCGTTTTCTTTCCCACTTCCCTGTAGGTGCCCGGTATTTACAAAAACACTTTGAGTACGGTTTAACTTATTTCTCCTCGCCTCTAAAATACCCAGCTCTTACTCACTTCTTCACCATTGTCTTGTTTTCTTCTGCTGTACCTACAGTTTAGTACCAGTTGGAACCAGTAAGTATTTTATTGGTACCTGATTTATACAATGAAATTACTCTGTATAATAAAGTGTCACGGAAACGTTTAAAATAAAGACCGGCAGCTGGACATCGGTGATAGTCAGAGTATCTCGGTCTTTAAATAATAGAAGTTAAGAATCTATTTGTTTTGATGTGGACGCAGTCACGTGACTGTTTCCAAGAGGAGAGGGAGTCAGTGATGTTACCAGACAGAGACTTTGGTTCGCAGTGGACGTTTACTTCACACACTCCTCGCCAGAAACTGTTGACCACAGCTGTGAAATGTCTGACTGTGTAGGCGCAGAACACCACCCCGCATCCTTGGAGCGCGCGCACGCACACACACACACACACACACACACACACACACACACACACACACACACACACACACACACACACACACACACACACACACACACACACACACACACACACACACACACACACAGAGGAGGGAGTGTTTGTCTGGAAAGGTGACAGGAATGAGCGGACAATAACTTGCCTCATCTGGGAAAATCTCTCTTTCATTCTTTTGTATATCTTTAAGTGTGTGTGTCTGTGTGTCTGTGTGTGTGTGTCTGTGTCTGTGTCTGTGTGTGAATCAGCCCACACTCTAATTCCTGGCTGGTGGATGGACTGGCAGTTTTCCCGGGGGAGGCATAGCCAAAGACACACACACACACACACACACACACACACACACACACACACACACACACACACACACACACACACACACACACACAAACATACACATGCACAATGTAACAAACACTTGCACAAGGATGCCTAAACACACACACTGTACATACAAAGTCAAATACAAGTGAAATAGGGCTAAAATGCTATGATTACAAATGTAAAACATGCATCAATAATTCTTTACTTCAAACACACACACACACACACACACACACACACACACACACACACACACACACAGATAAGAGAATGTTCCCCCAGCTGACTCAAAGTCCACTTGCTCTTGGAATTTTGGTTGTGCAAAACACACACCAAATTTCTGGTAAACATTCCACCAAAATCCCTTACTCGACAGTTTGGAGATTAGAAATAGGCCATGAAGTTGCACAATCGCCGTTTATTTTACACCAATTTTACACAAAGGGGAACTGTGGAAGTCACGAGAAGATGTGGAAGGCCAAGGAAACGTTCAGATCAATCTGCTGCGCAGAGAGGCAAAGCCGAGCCCCAACGGGACTGCAGAGGAACCGCAGGGAGGTGGTGGTCCGCCGAGCCACCGTGCAGACAAACGAACAGGGTCGGCGGAAGGAAACCTCGCCTGCGACGTCATCGCAAAAGTCAGCGTCTGAGGTCTGCAAAGCAACATCTGGATCGGCCAGAGTCGCTCGGGAAACGGGTGCCGCGGACAGATGAAGTTCAAACTGAGCTCTCTGGTCGCAGTCGCCGAGGGTGTGTTAGGAGAAAAAATTTGATGAAAACAACACTTTGCCAACTGCTGCATTAGCGGGGGGGGGGGGGGGGGGGGTGCTGCCTCTGGGTTGTGAGGCAGCCAGTGGCGCATGAAACACGGCGTAGAGGGAAGGATGGATCCCACTAAATATCAGCAGATTCTGGAGGCAGATGTACTGCGGTCAGGCAAAAAAGTGAAAGTAAAAGAGGCCGCTTTCCACAACGGGACCATGATCCAAAGCAGACCTCGAAATCCACCATGAACCACTTGGGGAAACACAAGCTGAAGCTGTTGGAGCGCCCCCACCCTGCCCCCCGACCTGAACATCTCTGAAAACCTCAGCTGTAGATCTTAAACCCGCTGTGTGTGTGCAGGACAGACTGAAACATCTCAGAACCTGAAGCGATCTGATCGGTCAGGCACACAAAGACAAAACTCAGTTTCTGTTTGTTTTCCAGACTCTGACCTCAGGACGTTTTTGGAATGGATGCAGAACACACACCGTGACGCTGTCGACCCATCAGTCAACGTACTAATTTTACCTCCCTCGCTCTGCAGAGAACTGACATCAAACTCGTTTAACCTCGTATCAGGGAGTCAATTCTATTCCGGCTCAGGAAATGAAGCAGACAGATGAGGAGAAGAGCGGAGAGGAGGAGGTGAAGCCTCTCGTCCTCGGCTCACCGGGAAACTTCACATCCGCGTGGAAACATCTTTCCTGGGGATTTTCTGTAATAATCCGACTGTTTGATTCAGGCCAGTGTGGCTCCTTCCCAGCAGAGAAAATAAGAGATTAAGCCCTGAAAAAAGAAATAGACAGAGAGGGAGAGAGAGAGATGGATAGATAGAGAGATAGATGGATAGAAAGATAGATAGATGTTTAATTTTTCACTTCCTCCAGTATGTGAGTCGTCACCACTGAGAGCAGAAAGATGAATAATATAACAGATGGAAATATATTATTGATTCAGGTTGTGCTGAGAAACTTTTTTAAACTTCTTACCACACGAGAACCGAGTCACGAGAGGCTTGAACAGAAATCCTGAGGGATCATATTTCCATTTCAGTCATCTGCTCCAAACCGACGCTCGACAGTAAAACGTATATGTCTTACCTGTACCGGAGGACAATCCCCCGCTGCCAGCGTTCAGCCACTCAAATGCCGCAAATCTCCCGCTTGTTTCGGGCTGTGAACATGCAAACTGTACATGCGGAGTCACGCGTGGCAGAGTCGGGGTCGGCAAGCTAAATAAATCAAATGTTGTTATCATAACAACAGCTGTCCACAAACTTGTGAGTTAAAAAAAGCACTTTGTGGGACATTTTACCGACGGCAACCTCTGTCCCAGCATCCCTTCCTTCCTGAATGAGAGGTCAGTCCCACCCCCCTCTGAGAAATGACAGAGCGCTGCAGGGATGACGTATTTTTCTAGGCCGATCCGGAAGTTATGAGGAGCCGATGGGATTTTTCCACTGGCTTTTGGACTGCTGCAGAAAATAAGCTCTGTGACAATGAAAAGCCAGAACCATCCACGACTTCATGGAGTCCAGAGCTGTGACCAGATCCCCGGCGCCAACGACTAACTCTGCCCTCTGAGCCGAGGGGCGGGTTTCCTTCTTCGGACGATGAACATTTTCCGCTCATCACTTCTGCGATTCGAGCAGTTGCAGGCACAAAAACAGCTTTTCGGCGTTGATCTCCTCGTAAACTCGTTTTCCGCCCCCGGCCTGCGCTGCCTCTCACTGGTGACGTTGCTTGGAAACCTTTCCCCGGCACAAGGCAAGAAGCAGAATATTACAACCCAATGAAGACAGTATTTTTCATCACTACGACTGTTTCAGCTGAAGGACCGCTGTTGGCAGGACAGCAGGTTTTTGAGGACAGTGACACTGGTATGAAATTGGAGGTAAAACTGAACCAGTGCAATTTTTTCTGCCTCGAGCGGGTTCAAGACATTTTTTGTTTTCCTTCACAAAGGCCTTGATGACTGCAGTCGCTTGCAATGGATGAAGATAAAACTATTAGAACCAAACAGCGAAGAGGAACAAATGGATAAAATCACATTGTACGTCAGATCTTAGCTTCTGCTCAGCTGCAGTTGAATCACGTGTCGCTCATCCAGCCGCATTTCTCAGTTCCATTTTCTTACTTCTCCATCTTCCTCCTCCTTACGTGTGTGTGTGCGTGCTGAGTTTGGTTGCTTCTGTGCCAATGTTCAGTCTTTGTTGTACAATATGGAAAACACACATTAAATACACACTAGTAAATGTGTGTGTGTGGATCTGCATGTGCCTGTGTGATGAGCATGTTTGTGTGTGTGAGTGTAGGTGGGGGAATGCGAATATTCTTTTGTGTGTTTGTTTCAGCGTGTAAAGATGCTTGTCAGTTTCGTGTATCTGTATGTGTGTGTGTGTGTGTTTGTGTGTGTGTGTGTGTTTGTGCTTCACTCAGCACTGAAATGAAATATAACTCCTCATTGTTGTGAAAACCACATCCTGCATTCCCAAATTAGAGGAGAAGAAGAAGAAAAGGAGTGGGAGAGATGACTTTACAAACAGAGAAACAAACACAGCTTGCGCCTCTTCTTCTTCTGCCTCTATTCTTCTTCTTCTGCTCTGTGTTTGGGAGTGCAGGTGAAGGCTCGGATTTATAAACAATAACAGAAAAAAAATGTTTGGAAGAAGAAGATGAGGGCCTATGTGTCGAAACCACAAACTTTATGAAAATACGGACATAGCGTCTCTCTTTGAACCACGGGTTTCTGATGAGACGTTTGGAAGCCTGGGAATTTCAGTTTCTGCATCTTTCTCTAAAATTAGAGACAGAAATGTTTAATCTGGGCAAAAGGGGCCGGAGCTGAAATGGCATAATAACTGGCACAATAAGCTGGGACACCTGTCAAACAAGAAAAAAAAAAAAAAAAGCTTCGAGGCTGTAACTCCCTTGTTTCCACGCGCCTGGATGTGACTGGAGATTAACGTCCGATTAAGACACATTCGAGTCCGGTGTTAAACGGGTTTTTATCCGTCTCTCCGAGCGAGCTCCATAATCCCTGGGCACAGACTGCTCTGTCAGTTAGCCGCTTCCAGGGCCTCGTCTCTGTGTCAGTGGCAGGCAGCAATGACGGAGGTGCTCTGGCAAAGCCTGGCTGATAAACGGGGCAGAACCGTTAAGACAAGTGAGCAGCTTTTCTCATGGCTGTTGTCCTGTCCTGTCGTTCTGGAACGCTTCGGCAGTAATGGCACATAACCTCCGTGCTGGGGAGCAAAGAGAGTCCCAGCAGCATCAAGGTAGCGTGTCTATTTTACAGTAGCTATTTTTCGGACTAAGTAGTGGAAAGTAGTTCTATTTTCTTTTCTTCTTCCTCAGTCACCAGCGCAGGCTGAATGTCTTTAGCCACTTGCATACATTTTGTGCAGTCAGTGGCGTGTTTTTAGTTGGAAATAAAAATGGTGGGGCAACAACGGCTACTACGGGCGGACGCAAGACCAGAAAATTATCGGTTAGGGTTTTTCTTAGGGAGGCAGACTTTCACGTCTGTGCTGCAGAGGACAATCCGCATCGTTCATGGTGACCACAGCTGCTCTCCTCTTCAAAGGAAATACTAACGTGCCACAGCAGAATTTGGCAAACGGACGGTCAGGCACACCTGGCGTCGAATTCGTACCATATGCTGTCATTACCCAATACGAGCGGAAACACGGGAAACACGGGATTCTTTATGTGACGCATTCATCGAGAACTACGAACAACTCAGTTCCAGTAAAACCACGCTTCTTCGTCTGCTGCCAGCAGGTGCTGCTTCTGCCGCGGATGACCTGTCACCTCTGGGCATATGGACAGGGAACCAACTGAGCCTATAATTACCGGCCAACCCTCTTTACTCGCATTTTCAAATCCCCATCCAGTGCAGGAAAAACCGAGACAGCTGCAATTACATTTTTTATCTTGCTAATGGAGAGTAATATGTAGATTAGGGTAGCTGGATGCGTTTGAGCCGGAAAAAGAAAATGAAAAATGTAAACGAGCCGACTGACACCAAAAGTGTTGATGTTTCAGGTTCCTGAAAACATATTTACCGCCCGACTTGATGAGAGCTGCTGGAAATATTTGGACAAATGTATTTTTAAAGAAAACAAAAAACAGGAAGGAACGCACAGTGAAGTACTAAATCCAAACAGCAAAGGAAAAGTGCATCACCAGCAGCTGTGAAATGAAGAAGCCGAGAAGCTTTCCCAAAAACAGAAGTCGAGCTCTGGGTTGAGCCGCACACAAGACGAGCAGAGTGTTGCCAGAAAAAAGTCCAACTTGGTCAAAGCTTAAACAGTTTGAACTGGCGTTAGTGTTTTTCTTGAACGGCTCCCCGCGCCAGGAGGAGCGCCGTTGCCTCGTTGGGTGGTCAAGTTTAAAGTGAGCTCATCGTTTTAAGACGGACTTTTCCTTTATTTGGTTCATAATGAAGGAGGTCAGAGGATCCTTCACACTCATCTTATTAAAGTAAGTCCCTCCCACACGCTTTCCTTTCCTCACACACACACACACACACACACACACACACACACACACACACACAACCACGCACGCACGCACACACACATTCCTCGTCGACCTTGCAATCACTGCTCTCGCCTGCAGCCCCGAGCGTTGCCTTGCTGCCATGACGACGCAGCTGTACCGCTTGTGGCCGGATAAACAGCAGCAGCTGGTTCCAATTGTGCTGTGTCACTGTGTGTGTGTGTGTGTGTGTGTGTGTGTGTGTGTGTCTTCTAATTAAGGCAGCACCCCCACACTCCACCAGTCATCCATCTTTTTCTTCTGGGAGAACAAGGTGTAACCTCCTCCCCTCCTCTCTCCTCTTGCTCTTCCTCTCCCCTAATATTTGTGTCTCCCTCTCCTTCTCTCCCTTCCCTCTCCCCCTTCTCTTTCCTCTCTTGTGCTTCCTCCCCCTTCTCTCTCCTCCGCTTACTATCTCGTTTTACGTCCTCCTCTTTTCACCCTCTCTCCCGGCAGTAGGCTTCTCCCCTTGTCTCGTCCCCTGTATTTGTCCACAACCGCGTCGGCCCCTCGCTGGACGCATTCCACAGACCGCAGAAGCAGCCGTGGTACAGCGGCCGGGCCGCACCAATCCACTGTGGAAAACGGGACGGTGGCGAATGGTAAAAGATGATGATTTAATGCACATGAACATTATGCGCATCAAGATGCCACCGTTAGTGCCAAATCATATAAAACACACTAAAAGGACAGTACGGGAGGGGACATTAAAGCAGACATTAAAAGCAGTTCTAAAAAGTCGAGCTGTGAGTCCTTTTTTTGGATGTGGACAGGTTCAGTCACCGACGTGTTTTGTGGAGAGCGTTGCAGAGGGCGGGGGCGGCGATGGAGAGAGCCCCGTCACGCCGGGGCCGCTGCTTGGTCCTGATTGGTGGGGATAAGAGACTGCGGGACGGTGGCTAATAGTGGCTAACAGGCTACGATCGCGTCCTCGGCTTCGGACCCGCCGGCTCGCCATCCCCTCATGGGTCAGAGCCCTGCCCTCTTAACTACAGCTGTTTTACTCCTTTGATTCCTTTGAATTAATCTGTCTGTCTCTCCTCTCCTTCATCCTTTTCTTTTCGTCACCTTTCCTCTCTTTAACCGTACAGTACCTTTTTCTCTTAAAGCTCTTCCTCTTTAATATTCTGTTTACACCCCTCATACCTCTCCCCTCGTCTTCCTCTACTTCCTGCTTCTTTTTCTGTCTTCTCCCGGTTGACTTTGTCCTCTGTCCCCTTTCCTCTCTGTAACTGTATCCTTCTCTCCTCTCTCCCTCCCTCCTATTCTCTTCTTCATCACCTCTGCTTGTTCCTCTCCTCCCATCTTCCTTTCCTTCCCTTTCACTAACTGTCTGATTAATAAACTTAATTGCTAAAGTTGCGGGTTGATTGACTGCACTTTCAGGGGAAATCGGACATGAGAGTCCCTCCCACTTTTATTTCCCATGATGCTCTGTGCTCCACTGGTTTGAAACAGAACAAAGATGGAGTACAACACCCTGTTCACTTCTCCTGTCAAAAGATGGAGCCTCCCTTTGTCTTGTTAAAGGTCTGTGTGTGTGTGTGGGTGTGGGTGTGTGTTGCGAGAGTGTGTATTCATGTGCCTGTCGATGCATGGATCTCATTGTGTGTGTGTGTGTGTGTTCCAGGGTTAATAAGCTCTGTGGTTCACCTGAGTCTTTCGAGCCTCAGGACAGACGGCCAGACATGTGTGTTTTGTTTGTGTGTGTGTGTGTTTGTGAATAATTTATAGCTATGGAGAAAACCACAGTTCCATTCCTTTCTCCGCATAATTGCAGTTTCTCAGCATTATTGTGATAACAGCTCTGTTTAATGTTTAATCAGCTCATGGAGCAATCAAAGCGTTACGCCGCTACAACAGAGGGAGTTGTGGGCCGGAACTATTTCTTGGTAAACAGCGGCCAAGTGTATTTGTGTGTGTGTTTGTGTGGATTCCCAGAGTCTTTTAAGTGTCGGTCATCACGCAATACTTATACCGTATAACTTTTTACTTTGTGCTGAAGTAAAAAGTTATCTTTAAAACAAGATCTGTGTTAGTGGGTGAGTTTCGGAAGTGTTGGTAGGTGTATCTCTGAACTTTTAGACGGAGCCAGGCTAGCTGCTTCCCCCTGCTGCCGGTCTTTATGCTAAGCTAGGCTAACCACGTCCTGGCTCCACGAGAGAGCCAGGACTGCATTTCCCAATTTGTCAAACTGTTCCTTTAAGTCTGACTAAAACAAGAGCTGTGCAGCAGGGTCCTAGAGACAGAGAAATAATAAAAAATACCACTAATCCTATGTTCCTGTGTTAATTGTTCAGTTATCTCTTGCTAAATATTCTTTCTCTCAAATCCTTTTTAGGGTATTTAAAAAAACAAAAACAAAACACTACCATATTTTTGATGACTCATGACGAGCTGGAGGGCACATACATATAAATGTGTCCAGTAAAATGTTATCTGCAGCGACCGGCTGCCCCCCGTTCATCGTATGAGTCTTGTCCCTTAGCCAGCGGGTCGTAGCGACTGGCGGAGAAATGTCGTGAGTCCGAGGTTTGTCAGTCGACAAAAAACAAAACTTTTCCTTCGGGCCAAGAAGAATGCGGTTGAGGTCTAAGCTACGGATTCCTCCCCTCGTGCACCACCCGCTGGTCGAACGGCGCGGCGCCGTGGCTGCTCCTGAAGCGGTGCCATACGATCCCTCTGGTAACCAAGCGATGGCCACGTATTCTACATTACTGAAGGTCGAGCCGCTCCTACCACTGTGCCACGGTTCCACTTTGTGGACGCATTCGCAATGTCGTGAGGACAAAGAGGCGTTCTCCCCTGGACAGGACTTCCCTGTGAATTACCTGCTTCTGGTTCATGTCTGGCTCGCGGGTGTGAAAGTGCTTCTGATGAAATATGCAGAGGCTGATGATGTTTTTTTACTTTTCTCAAAGTGGTGTGGAGATGTTTGTTTATTTTTTTTGCTTTTTTAGCTCCTGCGGGAAGAAGAACGTTGCTCGGATTTGACGCGAGGTTGCCCTCCACCGAGCTTCTCCTCCGTTCCTCCTTTCACAGCACAGGTGTAAACAATAACGTTAACGAGGGCTGAACCGCCTTCAGATGTGTCAGCTTAAATGACGCGGTGCCTTCACTAACATCACTAGCGCCTGGGCTTCTTTTCTGCTTTTTTTTATTGCTACAGGTCAGGATGTTTGCTGTGAATAAGGCTGTTCAAAGCGCCTGTCTTGTAAACAGGAGATCCCGGGTTCAAGTCCCAGCGGCACCTCGTCGTTTCATCTCCTGTTTTGCAGGTTTGATATACGAAACGCTGAATGATCCTTAATAAGAATAAAGAGCAGAATTTAAGTTTTGAATGTGATACTTTGAGTTAGGACTTAAATATGCATATGTATATACATGTATATGCGTGTGTGCGTGTCTGTGTATACAGTATATGATGTGTATATTATTACTATTATCATTATTGGTCTTTATTTTTTATTTTTGTTGTTTTCAGCTGCGCATGTGAATCTGTGTCCTTTTGCCCTCGTGTAATAATGATAATAATAATAATAATAATATTGAAAATAATGATGAAAAAAGAAAGAAAAAATGGACATTTTCAACTTATGATGAAAGAATGTGCTGAAAAAGTGGCCACACGCCTTCCCACATTGCATCCTTCTGATTCATTTCATGTAGATTTATAGGAGCAACCAGGGTCAGTTGCTCTTCAAAGACCGGAATAAAACTGTTGTTTTGCTTTGATATTGGGAGCGTTTGCTTCAGAAAAGCCCTCGTCCATCAAAACCTTTCTCACTCAGCTGGGGGCTGTGGCTTAGCCGGTCCAAGCGCCTGCCTCGTAAAGAGGGGATCCTGGGTCCAAGCCCGTCCGCCCGTGAACCGTTGTCACGCTGATTCTCGCTCGTTCGTAACTTTGTTCTTTGTCAGCGCGTCGTCAGCTTTGTAAAGACCGGCTGCGAATGAGCTGCAGGTTTATTCAGCAACACGAGCAAAAATATTTCGGTTCGCCTAAGGAGCGTGTGGATTGTTCACCCAGATCGCTAGGGCCACAGGGGCTTAGTAGCCAGTGGATTCGCAGCTCTTCGCAGTTCAGCTTTCCTTTTGGGGGACCTCTGGATTCAGCAGCGATATTCCGCTCGGACCCAATTTTCACCCTGGTATCGATCATCAGTCTGTATCTGGATAATGTCATCCGATCACGGGGGCCTCACATTTAAAGCCGGCATTAATCAGTGCTGCATCGTGATCGAACTTCAGTATAAAAATTTGTCACGTGGAGTCGATTTAACTTTAAAAAAAAAGGGGTGTAAACATCTAGTGTTGGTGAAGTGAAGCAGTGATGCGGTGCAGGCCACGCTTCCCTCTGCAAAGGAAGGACTCATCTGCACTAATTCTGAGCCACCAGCCAGAAATTTGGGAGTTATTTTTGATTCAGACCTGAACAACCAAGCACACGGGGTCATTGAGTCCTGTCTTTATCAGTTGGGAAGCATCTCAAACCATTTCTGTCTGCCACTGCCTTCATTTCATCCCGTTTGGACTCATGTAACTCTCCACCGTATATTCTTCACTCGGTAAACACAAAAAGAAAAAAAACAAAAACATAAATCATCTGCAATTAGTCCGAAATGCAGCCGCTCAGCGTCCCGTTGTCGGCTTACCATTGCTTCCAGAATCCAGTTTATTCAGATTCTATTATTCACTTACAAAGCCGAAATTGGATTAGCTCCAAACTATATCTGTGACTGGCTAAACTCATTGAGACAAGGACGCACACAAAGGCTCCTAAAGTGTGGAATGACTTGTGGTTTACAGTCTGCACAGCTGCGTCTGGATTTTCTTTTACATATGAGCTCAAAACACACGTTTTAAAACCGGCTTTTAACTGACTTGTATGATTTTATATCTCCCGGACAATAAAACATTTTATTCATTATTTTTATATTATTATTATTATTGTCATCATGGGGTTGTTTTGAAAGCGTCCGAGCAAGGGCAGGGATTAGACACCGACAACTTGTCGTTGCGCGCCCGTGTGTTGTTGGCAGCAGATTATGACATTCGGGCTGATTGCAGAGGATTTATGTTTTTGACGACACGTTAGCGGGACCTCTGCGACAGAAGGGACGAGTGTCCCTCTGGCGCGTGACGGTTGTTAATTAATTACGGCTTCACTGAGATCGAACACCGCTGGAACTTTGACGATACGGAAAAACCGCGTCTGAACGAAGAAAAGCCATCGCGTTAACGCAGAGAGAGATTACGTCTTCCATGTCCCCCCAACCTCAACGACCACATAGGTCATTTGTCGCTACCGTCTGCGTTTCTTCAATTAGCGCCCCCTACAGGTGCAGGAGATACGCCACAGACAATCTCTTAAAGATCACTGTTGAAAAATAAATAACTGACCCTTTCATAACGTGACAGTGTTATACCAAAGGTTTGGTTAGGTTTAGGCACAAAGGAAACCTGGCTTAGTTTTAGAGGAAGATCACGGTTTGGGAACTTCGTCATCGTGGTTGCGATAATCCCCCCCCCCCTTCCTAATCACCACAGCCACTAGAGGGCTGTCGTTCTGGGGCATTTGCTAAAATGACTGATGCCGTCCAAAGCTGTCTCCCTGAAATTACATCTATATGCAATTAAACTGCTGCAGCATACGCATTTGGAACAAAACCTAATTGCAACCAAATTCCTTTTTCTGTCAACATAATGATGATGTGTTTTTAATTAACGGATTTGACAAAAGGCAAATAAGCTGAAAATTTTCGCAGACAACTTGTTGGTTTTTACAGCAGAGTATCAGATCCTGCAGCAAAACTCCAGCGTCATTAAACCGTTTTACGGTTCTGTTCAGACTCTCACGGCACCCGGTTCAGGTTTGGGAGGGATCCTGGTCTGGTTTAGTACAGTAACAGTTCACAGTGACTTCAGACACAACCTTTTGTTTTAGCCTTATCCAAAGGCACCGTCTTTCCCGAACCCTAACCGAAGTTAACTTTTGTTGCCTAAACCACCGACGGGACTCTGGACGCGGACCCTGGTCCCTGATGTGGCAGTCGTGCGTACGACTACGTTTTCTGAACGCACTGACGGCGTGACGGTTTGAACACACAGAGACAAACTCTGTGTGTTTCTCTTCTCTGTGTGTTTGTGAACCAGATCTTGAACCTCGAAACATCAAGAGTTATGACTGACACCACATCAGAGCGGAGAGTGTGTGTGTTTTTGTGTGAACGCGCTGTGTCAGAAACACAGAAAGAGCGTTTGTATGTGTTTCAGTGAGCAGAGATGCACCCAGTTTGTGTCTTTGTGTGTGTGTGTGTGTGGAAGATGAAAGGGATGCAGACTGGCCTCGGGCTCCAATTAAAAACAGGCTGAGGTTGCTATGGCGATACAGGTGAATTGAAGCACTTTATGAAATATTACTGAGTGACTGGTTTACACTTGCAGCGGAGAACAAACAGCTCTGTGGTCGTTTCTCGTGTCCGGGTTAATGTTTAAACTTTACTGTGTTTGCTCTGCTTTCAAATTGGGTTTTTATCGTGCTTTTGTGAAGGCGGACACCTGAATGGAGGACGCGCAAACGTAATCAGAATAATAATCGCATCAGTTCAGTTCGTTCAGTTTCAGGTTATTTCAGGTGTTAAAAATGCCCATGGTAAGTGAGAAAAAGAGAGACATCATAAAACATCCTACATCACATGCATGAGACACTACGAGCAGCACAAACTGCACATTGAAACAAAAACAACACAAAAACACAGTTTTATTCTAAAAAAGAGAGAACGTCCAAACGGGTATTAGATCCAGCGTAAGGTAAAAAAGCAGCGCTACGTCTTCATCCTCTCGTGTCGGATGGGACGCTACACTGAGGAGACGGGCCGAGGCTAGCTGCTTAGCATGCTAACTTCGGTAGAGGAAAAGAAGGGATAGAAACAGGAGCCGAACAAGTCGACGCTGGCGTTGCTCTCCACCTCTGGGGACGGCTCTTGGGCGAGTAAAGGAACGAAGCTTGAGGCTGAGCTCGCAACGTTTCTTCTAGACTGGTGAGTAAACGGCTGTTAATGCTAACGTTGGCTGTGTGGCGATAGCAAAAACTTACATATAGCACCTTTAAGGAAAAAAGAAAAAAACCCTGTAATATTCTTAGATCTGAAAAAGCCTTTTCCTGATAAAACTGATTTTGCTGTTGTAATAGTATGATGTGTATTTTTCTCTCAATATTACAACTTTTTTTTTCAATAATAAAAAAAAAATCATATTTCAGGTATGAAGTTGTGCTAGTTTTAGGATCAAACAAAGATTTTACTGTTTTTTTTCCCCATGAAATTAAATTCTGAATTAATTCTCGCAATATTGTGGGTTGAAATTTGAGATTTGAGATTTCCCAGGACTTGGATTTGCAAACAAATACTTGCAAAACTAATTCCCATCAGCCTCGGTTTCCCTTTGTTTTGTGCCAAAAATCAAACGCTAGCGTTTCAAGCTCCACACTTCTTGATTTTAAACATACTGTAGCTTACTAAGACAAGACCTGCACTAGAAATCACCGTGCTGGTATTATTGGTCGTCAGCTGATAATTACGATTACAGTACTCTAATGCCAAAGATATGTTTGACATCATTTAGAAACCGCTTCGCCATCAAGTGAGCACTGAGAACGTGTTTGTTCCCGCTTTGACAGCCTGTCGCTGCAGAGTCACTTAATGTCGCTGAAGTTGTTGTTGTTGCTGTTGTTGATTCATGCAGCTGTGAGTGAAGGAGCTGCTGGTCAGTCTTTACAGGAAACAAACAAAATGAATGCCGCGCCGCCTCCCAGAGAGGGAGAGAGAGGTGATTCATTACGACCTTTTGTTTTGATTATTTTGTTTCCTTCGCACACACACACACGCACACACACATTTTTAGACTCTTCCCGTATGTGTTGACTGGATTGATTGTTCCTGTTGGTTGGTTTTTATTCTACAGCTGCATTCATCATTCACCTACTGGAAACAGAGCAGTCTGCATTTACTGTCAGCAGAGTGTATATGTATGTAGGTGTCCGTGTTTGTGTGTGTGTTTGCTTATGCTTCCCTAAACGTATAATCATCTTTAAGATGACTCCTTATCTTAAATGAACTGTCCAACATTTTTGGAAATAGCTTATCCGCTGGCTTTCCGAGGGCGAGACGTACAGATTCAGGACATGATTAGCCTAGCTTAGCTTGGGGGGGGGGGGTCCACAAATGTGATTACAATCCGTCTTTGTTTTCTCAGCCACATGTAAATCAGGGACGGTCCTCCTCCAGTCCACAGGGATCAGTTTAGCTAGTAATAACTAACTAAATTAACCGTCCATAACCTGACACAAACACACGAATGAACTAGAAAATGTGCTCAGTAGAGCGCAGAGCTCCGCCAAGGCCCGCGTCAAAGAACGTACACCAGACTCCAAGGACGGAGGAGGTGGGCCGCGGACGCATGAAGAACACCGGACGGTGAGAGGACATGTCCCGCACACTGCTCACTGACGCAGCTACAGCTACTATGGGAGGAGGGAAGACGACATACCGCGCGCGTCTCGAGGACACAGATGCAATTGGTGTCCACTTATCACAGGGTTGGTGGTTCACGCCGACCCTTACGCTCACTTTTGTTCTCAGTGCTTCCCGTCTGTCAGAACAGGCCTTTATCAGACCCTTACATCACGTGGTCTGATCCTGGATCTGCTCTGTTTTCACCACATGACGCCACGGCGCTATGATGACGTTACCGGCTGCTCGTGAACTGCCGAGCGAATCTTCTCTCGTCGGCGTCTGATTACAGATTTGTGTTTTTTTTTTCATCTCTGTGCGTTGACGTCGGCGTCGCCTGTTTAAAATGGCGTCAGCACACACACCAACGGGAAACAGCTGACACCAGGAGGCTGAGGAAGGCGAGGATCATGGGAAATTACTGCTGTGCCCCCGATACAGAAATGAAGGAAAACAGCTGCTGCAACACACACTCACACACACACACACACACACACAGTAACACATCTCCATCTTCTCTGCTCTCTTCTATTTTTAAATGTCACCTCTCTCTCTCTCTCTCTCTCTCTCGGTGTCCCTCACCCTTCCCTCCCCTCTTTATGCAAACTCACGCCTCCTCCCTCCTCTCTCACCTCCTCCTTTCTGACTGTCACTCTCTCCCTCCTCTCAGTCACTCGCTCTTTTCACTTTCGCAGTCATTATTCTGCACTTTCTTCTCTCTCCAGTTTTCTATCTTCTCCTAACTTTTCATCCTGTCCCTTCTCCCCTCTCTCTCCCAACCCTACATGCACTGTCATTATTATATGCACTCCAAAAGTATGTGGACAGCTCTTTCCATGTACACTTTTTTGTGCTTTTTTTCTGGATCTGTTTCCTGGTGTGGTCTAGGCCCTTTAGTTTCAATGAAGGGAAATCATATTGCTCCAAATGGTATCTAAGACAACACTTTGTGGAAGGTCCTTTCCTGTTTTGACAGTGGACGAGTTTCCAGCCACGTGTTTCTATGCGCATTTTCAGTTTGCGCGTTTAAAAAAAAATAAAAAAATACAACCTGAGTGGAAACACAGACAACTCAATGCTCAAAGCAAAATGCGACGAATCGCAATGGAAACGTCACTCGTCACCTCCGGCGAAGAGACGAAAACATCGCATTCCCATTAGCGAATTTCACCATGTTCTCCACACAGTTTTTCACGGATTCAAATTTGGCTGAAGCTCTTTCAATTAAATCACCTTGTTCTGTCCTCCTCCACAGGAATTTCTCAACGGCACCGACTCGATGATTGGCGCCGCCACCCGCTTATCTCCGCGAACCAACTCCTGATATACGGCTAACGCACAAAGTTCCCCAGTGGAGTCAACACTAAACTCAGCAGTTCAACAAAAAGTACAACACGATACCAAACGTGCATGACGGTGCCTTTTACATCCCATCAAATGTAAAAGGCTGTCAAGAAAACGCGCTCCCGGTGTAGATATAGAAGAAAGACTTGGCAGAATGGCTGCAAATGAACCACCAACGGCAGTTACGTCAAAATAAAATCCGACACCGGAAAACACCGATTCAATTGACGCTGCTCGTTCGTATCTGGTTTGAGTCCGGTTTCGCTTGTCGACAAACTGCACACACCAAAAGAAGCCGATTCATGCTGTTTATCCGGTCTGACCACAAGGTTAGCGATGCCGCTCGGAGCACCTTGGAATCGTGCGCCAACTCTCCCCAGACGGAATAAGACGTGTTTTTCCTGGTTTTCCCGTTCTGCGTGAATGCAGCGCCAGTCTCTGCCTTTTGTAAACTTTGTGCCGCGAGGCGTTTGTTAATAAAGAGCGACTCATGCCTTGTCCCGTGGAGGGTGTGAGTCTGAAGTTATATCATGACTCTGCTGCGACGGGCTGCCGGTCCACAAAGACATGGTTTTTCCGAGTTTCTGCGCGGAGGAACCTGACTGGCCTGCGCAGGGCCCTGACCGCAGCCACATCCAACACCTCCGGGACGAACCGGAGCGCCTCACTGAGACTGTTGTGTCTGAATGGGAGCGAATCCCTGCTGCCAGGCTCAACATCAGGTGGAAAGTTTAACACAGCACATCACGGCCCATGGTTCTCGGCCGTGATGTTTGTGTTCAGCTGTCACATGTGGCTGGAACGTTTAGCCGTCCACATACTTTTGGCCATATAGTGCGCCATTACGTGTGCTCCTTCTCTGTCTCCCTCTCACACATTTCCATTTTTTTTCCTCGGGAAGCACACATTATTAAAGTTGAACATATTTTGCCAAAATATTTTTACTAGAGTACACACACACACACACACACACACACACACACACACAGACACGCACACTTCTGTTAATAGTATCAGGGCCAGCCAGCTGCTCTCTGCTGCAGCAAAGACCCCCTGTGGAGGCCCGTTAAACCTGTGTGTGTGTGTGTGTGTGTGTGTGTGTGTGTGTGCTTGTGTGTGTGTGTGCGTGTGTGTGTGTGTGCTTGTGTGTGTGCTTGTGTGTTGTCTCCTCCCTCATACTAAGCAGATAAAGTCATCATATCCTGAAAATAACCAAATAGGTCACAAAAAATGTTTTTCTCTTTCTTTTCCCTTCTCTTTCCTTATGCGCGCGCGCTTGTGCGTGTGTGTTATTACAGTAGGAATTGTAACGAAAGGAAAAGTGAGGCACACTGTAGTACGGGTGTGTGTGTGTCTTTATTGTTGTTAGCTTAGCAGCGGGTGTATTAAAAAAATCCGTGGCAGACTGAGGCTGTGAGGATCCGTCAGCGTGAACTTTGAAGTTTCAGGAGGCGGGAATGTGCCGAGCAGAGCTGCCGCCGCCGCCGCCGCTGCTGTTTCATCTCGGCGTTAACACGAGTATCACCGGGCTCTGTCATCGGTGGGTCGTACGTATGTACCGTATGAGAGTGTGACGGCCAGAGTTCGGTCCGTGAATCAGTGTGAGCCCTGAGCACTGCGGGCGGTCTCTCAATATGCTGCTGTCTGGTCTTGCATTTGCTTCAGAATCAATGTACTCTACTTATAACTGGCAGATCACTTGGAGTAAAAATGCCTCCCAAACAAATTAAATGCAATAAAAACATCTATTAAAGGAACATGCCACCGAAAATCTATCTTCTGAGTAGCAAGTACTGGCTCTGTAGGCTTGAGAGGTGGATCTAAAGAGTCTGTTGCTGGCCCCTTCGATGGAAAAACATTCATTTTTTTCAACAGGAGACCTGTGTTTATTTTAATTTTATATCACACTTGTGGTATCTATGTTTATTTTTGGTCCCGTTGTGTCCTGAAATGCAGAGGAAGTCAGCATCTTTCTGAGCCGACGCTCAGTGTCCTTCTCTGTTGCTGCCCTTTCCAAGTGATCTCTCTTTATTGGACTAACTCCAGTCATGCTGAGGAAAAACGAGTGCACTAAGAAAAGAGAGAGTAATAAACCTGGCGTATGAAATCACTTTTTCACAAGGTTATGGTGTTATCCTTATTACATTCACGCTGTAATCGATATAGGAGAAACGTTTCGTCCCTGGACTTTGACATCAGACACCGAAACTGTGTCTCATATGAAGGGAGTGGCAGCGTTGATATCTCGCTGTGTAATTTACAGCTCCAGTGTGTCTGCGTGAAGCTGCTGGCAGACTTTGTCCTCTGAAAATGAAAACACAGTCTACTCCACTCTTTGCTCTGTACGTGCGATCGCTCCCAGCGTGGCAGCGTCTTCCCAGCCTGCTCTGCATATGACTGCGGGGTTTCGGGATCAAAGGGAGGAAGTCTCGAGGCAGGCGGCGGCAGGCCTCGTCTGAAGAGACGCTCGCCGCTGCTATCGGGAGGGCCTGGGAGAGGTTTTCGCTGCACAGCCTGCACGCTTTGCATTTACACTTTAGACACTCTGCTGACGCGCCGGTTCGGGACGACTCGCTGGTAGCGCAGGTGGGGGGTCGCCGTATCGCTCAAGGACTCGTTGACAGAAGTCGAAGGAGCTGACGGATTCGCGCGGGCTCCAACTGGTGACCTTTCAGCTTCAGGGACGGCTCTTCAAAGCTGCAGTATGACAACCTGTCTCACATCGAAATATCACGCAATAGACAGAAACTTTGCTTTAATGACGGGTTTTATCCGTCTAAACACACAGAATGATAAAATACCTCATTAAATTCATTCACACAGATGACCTTTTAATGAGCCAAAAAAACCCTCTTACTTTCATCCAGCTTTTCGGCTGCATTTTGATGGGTGGATCACTTCAGGAAAAAGCTTAAGTTTAAAAGGATAGTTCCAGTTTCTCACAAGGTGTTTTCACTGTTTTTGGCCGTGATTCCCGATTCCCATTAGTATAAAACCGTTCTCATCAATTTAATTACTCGCCAACAAAACCACAGACCAGCCAAACTTATCTGGAGGAGAAAACAAAGGTGAAAGAATGATCACCTTAAATGTAAACATTCATCCCAGTTTAAAGACGTCCTGCTACATCTTTGATCCACCGTCCTTACTTTAGCTCTGCACACAGTTTTCCTGTCTAATGAGAGATCATTACCGACGCTTCAGGTGCACTCGCTCTCAGGTTGACCCCCAAATGGAGTGGTTGAGATATTGTGGATATGCTGCTAGCTTGTGTTTTTTGACCAGTCCGACTTTGTTGTTGTGACGTTCCCATGTTCCCACTTCTCAACAATTACTTTGCCTAATACAATGTTGTCATCGCCTCTAGAATTGATGTAGAAAAAAAGACACAAGGTGAAATAACAAGAAGTGATCCTTTACAGATCAGCTCGAGATTGTTTGTGACTACAAGTGCCGCTGTAAGTCCGACACAGTGTGTTGTGATTTCAGCTATAGTTACCGGTAAAATGATCACGCGGAGAGAAAGAGGCTCATTTACGTCTGTGTCAGATGCCGTGCGGTCAGTTGAATGAGAGGCATAGAGAGGTGTGCCCGCGGAGGCAAGGCCCGACTTCACACTCCCAGAGCGACCCTCCTCTACCGAAAGTATCTGGGGTTTCTCCAGAAAGTGGCTAAAGGGTGTGAAAAGTCTGTAAATCTCGTGACAAAGGCGCTAAGCTGGAAACACTGCCGGTAAACACGCCCCTGATGATGCAATAGAAACTGTTCTCTCCAATTCAGTTTGAAAGAGTCAGTGGGGGAAGTTCATTCAGTCAGCCAGTCAGTCACGGACATTTGTGTTTACAGAGCTGGCTCCACTGTTACGGTCCAGCCAAAAAAAAAACAGCTCCGCATTTAAAAAAAAAAAAAAAAGTGTTGGCGATGATGAAATATGAGGAAGGTCGGGTTTAGAAACAGATCTTTGAGACTTATCAGAAACCAAAACACTACACAGAGGTTTATACTAAACTGAGACAGGGTTTTAAAATGCTGGAAAGTGATCACAGCGGCAGTCATTTGATCTTTCGCCATGACGGGGAACCACACAGGAGAAGAGTTTGGATTGAGATTTGCTGCCTCGCGGCGACGGCAGGACTAGTCGTCGTTCCTTCGCAGAGTGCAGCGAAAGAGAAGGCTCGCATTAAATTAAAATGCAACAAAGATTGAGCCAGGGCCAACTTTTGTTGGCTGACAGTCCTGTGTTCTTTTTTTTTGCTGGAGCCCTCCGCAGTAGCACCTCACCGAAATGAATGAGGCCGCTGCGTTCATGCGTGCAGCCCTGTAACGCAAGCACTATCGTGTCTGTCTGAACACGGTCTAACAGTGGTGGATGTTTTCCATCAGACGGCTCAGCAGGAGCAGTGACGGGTGCTGATGTGGGAACCTGCCCACCTCAGGAGGGGACCACAGCGACTTTCAAAGCACTCGACTGCCTCAAGGCAAACGTTTCAACATTGTGACTTTGACCTCTATATCGATGCGTTAAGGGTCCTATATGTGAGTTTCCGCTGTCGCTACATAGCCAGCGTTAGCTTTAAGAGCTGTTTACTTGTCAGTCTTGAAGAAACGTTGTGAGTTCGGCATCGACCTTCCTTATTTGACTCGCTAAGACCTGTCTCCAGCAATGTGTTGCAACGCTAATGTCAGCTCTTGTTTCGGTTCTTTGTCTTTCACTTCTTCTCTTTGCCGCCGGACGTGGTTCATGGCCCTGGGGGCAGCACTACTTCCTCGTCCTCTCACGTTGGACTGAGGGCAGACCGGTGGCTACAGTGACTCACTATCGCCTCTGGAGGTACAAGGAGGTATTAGGAGACGTGACGGGCCGGGTATAACTGGTTAGCATGCTAACTTCAGCGGATACCTCTGCGACACAATACACAGACGTCTTTGACATGACCTCAAAACTGTTATTTCTTCACATTCTGTTGATAAATTTAGTTAATTTTCAATCTTTTAAACTAAAATACAGGAAAAAATGCAGAGTCACTGTTGTGACACATTCGTCTTAAGCCTTCCTGACTATTTTCTTTTCATATCAAAATTCTTCTTTATTTATCGCCCTGACCTATTATTATTCATCTCCAATGAGAAGCCCGGAGTTTGCACTGACACGCTTGGTCTGTTGGTCACCTTTCTCAGTGGCCAAAAAATTCAAAGCCCCTGGTACAGCAGCCAGCCAAAGGCTTTTTGGAGCCTATAAGAAGATATCAAAGAGGGAAATATTATTATTTCATGGCTCTGGTTCTTCTCGAACAAGCCATTACACCCCCACCCCCACCCCCAGACTGCATATATTAACTTCCAGCATTAATACTGCTGTGGCTGCAGTTACAAATTTAATCAGTTTGCCCAGTGAGTTCATAAATGTTGAGTAAGTGCCTTGAAACTTTAAATTTAACTTAATTCATATTTGTATTTTTATAAACAAACCGCTAAATTTCGCTCAATAAACTTTCAGCCACATCTCACTCTTTATCACTTGGGCCACTTGTCAGGGGTCCTTGAGTTCAGATTTTATTCATCCGACAAGGTCAAAAATTAACTTTCACACTCAAACTGCAAAATGTTTCTGATAGAAATAAGAACAAACTGGTAGAGTGCACTGAAAATAAAATATAGCTAAATACGTATTAAAAAGTGGACGTGAACATGTGTGGTGGCAATTAAATCAAAATGAAATCATTCTGTCAATCAAAAGTGTTTTAAAGAAAAATGTTCACCCATATATAAATCAAACGTATTCACACAAATCATATACAACTATATACAACTTCTATACAGTGACCCATACGCAAAACCAAAAAGAAATCAGTTATAAATTTCTATGTACTTCGATTCACTTTCAAATACTATATTTATTTGGAAAATTTCAATTAAATTGAACTACGAATAGCAGAGGAAAGCGGTGATAAAGATGAAATTCTAACATCGTAATAATCTCAGAACCAAACAGACCAGAGTCTTGTGATGGTTTGGGGTGAGTCAGTGTGAAATCCTGCTGGGTTTGGCTCGTTCACGGCCCCGTGTTGTTGGAGAGGAGGGAGATATAAATACTCCGACAGCTTCCTGCCTCTCCCTGCTGGGGTTCAGTATTACAGCCGTCCCAGCTGAGCACACACCCAGACACAATAGACCGGACCAGACCGCTTCACGGAGCCCGGCGGTCTGAAAGAGGCCTTCATAAAGGATTATCACCCGAGTCTCCTCCGTGGTTTTTATCCAGAGCGTGACAGGAGGACAGGCCCAAAGACAAGAAGAGGTTTAGAGGTTATGTGTTTAAAAAGACACGAGTTAATGAAGTCATGTTTGAAGGAAGTGTGTTATTTCTCCAAATCTTCCCTGAGAGACCAGAGAGGGACGTATTTTATTTAAAACCCGTGAGCACGGTCATTGGTGGGATTACTGTGATTACAACATTCAGCCCCACTATGTCTTCCTCTCATTGGCCGTTCATTTTATTAAAAAGTCTTCCGCTGCTCACTTTTCTGTTACCCATTTAATCCCGCACAGATCGTCGTAGAAACTCCCTCCAAACGTCAAAACTCGCGGCCGGGTCGGGAGATGGCGGGCGTTGCTTTTTCTCTCGGCGATGAGAAATATTCAACGGTTTGTCTGCAGTTCTTCCCCGTGGAAAAGGAATGGGGAGAGTGCTCCGAGGGCTGCGGTGGCTGACATCCCAAACAGGGCGGGAGAAGGTGTTAAACTGTTCTGAAAACTGTTCTGTTGCAACTCGTCCTCACCGCCTCCGATTTCCCTCGTCACAAATACTTTTTGGTTTTCCTGCCAGAACGTAGGCGGATTTGTGCTCTTTCAGACAACGTGACTGCCAAAGCCCAGTGACTTGCTGAAGTGGCAGGACGACCATCCGACTGTCCCTTGGACCGCAATGCAAATCAAGAACCGGACTTTCTGAGAAAGCAGCTGATTCAGGTCAGCTGATCAGACGACTTCTCCGACGTCTGTGGTGTTTAGCAAACACCCGAGTGACGTTTTTCGCCGAAGTCCCGCTACAGGCTGTTTCCGCACCGCGCACGAGAAGCAAAGAATTATCACACGTTTCGCCGGTTTTGACCGAAAAACACCGTTCGAGTACAGTTTTAGTCAGGAGACATCCTGCAGTTGACCTGAGTTGGTGGTGAGAAAACACACACACAGAGACTTTCTGAGTCAAACCTCCGAGGCAGCTACAGGGGCCTAACAGAGACAGAAATTCACAGAGAGACACAGGCACTTAATTTAAAGACAACATGCTCATAGACAGGGAAGACAAAGTAACAGAGACACCTTCTTGAGAAAGCAGCAGCGGAGTTCAGCTTGAGGTTTTCTCACAGCCAGCAGCTCAGCAGCTATTTAGCAGGAAGGAAAAGACAAAGGACGGCAGTAGCAGCAATCCCACCGCAACTTCTCCAGGAATTGCACAATCTAGTTAATTCTGCTACGCATTTCTCTCTAAAATGGCCTGGTAATCTTCTGATTTCATCATCCCTCTGATATATTCAATGCCTCCTGCACCAGAGGCAGCAAAGCAGCCCCACAGCCTGATAGAAGCTCCGCCATGTTTTACTGTAGGAAGGATGTTTTCTTTTCCTTAATGATTTCATTTTGTCGCCTATAAACAAATGGATCCACTTTATTCCCACAGAGCTCTACTCTGTTTTCATCCGTCCACAGAACATTATCCCAGAAAGACTGAGGCTCATCTATGAAAGTTCTAGCAAACATTAGTCTTGTCTTTTTGTCTCCTTGGCCTTCGCCAATGGAGCCCCTACTGGGTTTAGTGCGCGGCGTCTGGTACGGGCTGAAACCGCCGCTCCGGATTGATCCAGGTCAGCCTGAAGCTCTTTACATGTGGTGTTTTTCCACAATCCGCATCAACCTTCGTGAACTTCTCTCATTGAGTTTTCTTCTTAGCGCCACTGCCTGGAAGCGTCTTGAAACTTCTTGATAATGTTAACGACTGTTGAGACAGTGATTTCCAGATCTTTGGCGTTTGCCCTGTCGCCTTTGGAGCGGTTCTGTTTTTTGATAATAGCTTTTCTGATGCTCTCTCGTCTTTGCCACTGTGAACAAGAAACTGGAAAGAATCAGCCGCTTTTAATGCAGTAAAACCACCGGTCACTGGTTAATTCAGGTCATGTAAACACTGAAAATGAAGCACAGGTGAGTGTTATTTGTTTTTTATTTTGTTTGAGGAACCAATTTAAAATAATCAGAAAGGTGCCAATAATTGTGTTGCACGCACATTTTCTGTCTCTATTCTTTGTTTCACCATATGAAAGCATTTTTGTTGTTGGGGTTCAGTAGCCTTAAATATTCAGATTATACAAAATTGGTTAATTTGCATTTATTTCTGAAGATATTCTAAATCCAGCACTTCAAATTCAGGGGAGCCAATAATTTCAGTCAGGACTGTACTTATTATCAAAAACTATAAAAAGTAAAAGTATTAGGCAGGTGAATGGTCCCTTTGCTGTATTATATATTGTAATATCAGATTATCACCACTGATGAATTAACATGTAAGCAGTATTTAGATCATTTCAAAAACTCTTTTGCATGTAAAATCTTATTCTGCAAAGTAACCAGTAAATACAGCTGCCAGGTAAATGTAGTGCGGTAAAAAACTATCATACACAAATCATTTTATAGAAACATTTTCCTTTGTATTTCCTACGTAGTGGAGCAGAAGTATAAGGCCGCATGAAATGGAAATGCTCACGTAAAGCCGTAAAAGTACCTGTACCAGTGATGAACCTCACCTACAGCCTTTTCTACAAGCAGCGGGTCGTTTTAGGGGACGACTCGTGGTGGTAGTTGTACCTGTAACAATGCAAGTAGTGGAAATGTACATTTTCATGAGAAAATACCGAGTCTGGTAACACTGATGGTTAAGCACTGACATCATTTACCAGCATGAATCAAATGCCTGTGTAAAGTAAATGTGCTCAGTGGACATTACTTGGTGGCACGGGGGGGAAATCCTGCCTGCGAAGGAGGAGGCCTGCAGTTAGCCGTTCCCGCTAGCTTCAGAGCCGCTGCAGACTGCACAGGCCTGAAGGGGAGGACAGGATGTCCTCTCTGCCCATCTGATGTCTTTTTCAAAGCTCTCTCACCCCCAGGGGCTTCCCTTTTGGAGTGGGTTTTAAGGAGATTTTCCCAAGGAAAAAAACAAAAAAAAAACTCTTTCATAAGCCCTGGAGTGTTACTTTTGAATGATGTGTGTGTGTGTGTGTGTGTGTGTGTGTGTGTGTGAGAGAGAGAGAGAGACAGAGAAAATGAAAGGAGGCTGGAAGAATCTCTTTCTGTCATTAATGCTGCTTGAGAGAGCTGTCGGGTTTTATGTGTCCTCATATTGCGCAGACACACTGCAGGGTTCAGGGTGAGGAGCAGGGCCGGGAATCGGCTGATAAATCTTTAAACCCCGTTTTACCAGCCTGGAGAGTTTTGTTTTTTTAATAGCAGCGCATCCAGATGATGATTGAGTAGTTTCAGAAAACCGGCATTGCACATTGAATCTTCATGACACCGTGTCAAGAGTGAGCTCCTGTGTAAAGGGTATTCTCCGCCGTAACCCCTTCATGTTTTAGCTCATTTATGTGTTTCCATTGCGGTGAGGTGTGGAAACACACTCGCGGTTCCCAGAGGACGAAGCCTGATGACGTCGGTGAGCCACTGCCTCCTCCTCAAGCGCCGCCACGAGGTCGACACTCGCCGTAAACATGCTGGCACGCTAATGTTAGCATTTAGCTCGGCGTAGAGCCTCAGAGTCGCGGGCGCGGCTCTGCTTGATTTTTAAATCGGCTGCGCACAAAGTTCAGCAAACCTGAATTCACACTCCGATGACGATATGTAGTACTGCAAGTCGATGAAAATAACGTTTTGAGAAACACTTTCATGCCGTACCATGAATCATTGGTTTCTAACATACTGTTTATTGCAGTTTCGTCATTGAGGGCAGCCAGTACCACGTTACTATTACGGCTTCAACAGAATCCTGCTCCCTCGCACTTTCTCTAGACCCGCTGCAGGCAGCTGTCATTGATGGACATGATCAGTGGTGGAAGAGGTGCTCACATCCTTTACCTAAGTAAAAGAGCAAATACAACAGTGTGAAAGCGCCCCCATCACAAGAGAAGGCCCCCACTTAGGGTTCCCCGGAAGTACCAGCGTTATCAGCTAAAGTTGAAGCGCTATCTTTGCAGAAAATTGACCCTTGTGATGGATATATTATAGTAACTTGCGTTGTTAACACTGATGCATAATTGTGTAAGGGTCAGAAAACAAATCTCAGGGGTCATGAGATGATTAATGGGAGAGGAAATTAGAAAAACAAAGTCCTGATTCATAAATCTGTTTTCAGTTTTTAGACTTCTCTCTAATCTTTGATTTTTTTTTTTTTTTGTGAAATATTGGATAATTTTGCCTCTTTGAACTTTGAACAGCTATTTAACTGGAACCATGTGAAGACTTTAGAGGGTGAATCTCTCTTTGGTAGAGCTGCTAACAGTTCATAAAAATCTGAAACATAACAAGGAAATACAACCCGACCCACTTTAACGCTGCATTGTATTTTATAAACCCGTCATATGATTCTTTAATGTCAAATCTTAATCTTTGAAATAGCTCGTAGCTGAAGCTGTCGGATAAATGTAGCGTAATAAAAGGTATAATATTTTGCTCTGAAATGAAGTGTCGTAGAAGTATGAGGCAGCACAAAATCGGACTAAACTACGGTAGTTAAATAAACGTACTTAGTGACATTCTACTGCTACAGTTTAAAGGACACGTCCTGTCACACCGGAGCCACATATATTGATATATTGTTTACCGACTGCATCTCGGCATCAAAACCGTCAGTCCACAGACCGAATCCATCGCTGCGCAGCTCCTAGCAACAGGACTCAGATAGCCACACCCGGTCTTTCTTGCTAAACGGCGTCCCACCCCCGCTGACCCAGGCCTGCATCACCCCACACCAGAGCAATCATGTAATTAAACCTGCTGATGACAGGACAGCGGAGCAGCTACAGCGAGGATGAGTCAGCCCACAGAGATGAAGCGACGCGGATCCAGACCTGGCGCAAGGACAACGAGCTCTCTCTCAAAATCAGCGAGCCAGAGGAGATGGTTCTTGACTTCAGAAGGACCTCTTCACATCGGCGGAAGCCGCGCTCAGCCACCTATTCCTCAGCGAGACGGCCATTAATGGAACTCGAAACACCGCCTGCATTACGCAGGCACATCAGCGCCTCCGTTTCCTGGAGACTGAAGGGAGGCTGTGATCACCCATCCTAACCAGTTGTTACAGATGAGACACAGAGAGCATCCTGACCCTGAAGTGTTTGCGAGACACACTGTTTACTTTGCAGCACATCTTTTTGGTTTTGGATGGGAGGTCATTTTGTCTTGATGTGACTGTTTCATGTACAGAACAAAATGACTTTGGTGGAAAAAAAAAAAGTCAATTAAAAAATATTACAATTCATTTAATAAACTGTTCTTTTATCACACACAAGCACAAGCAGATTTGCACGAGTGACCTTAAAAAACTAGAATACTTCGTACACTGTATGTACTTTATCACATTGAGCGTGTGACAACAGTATATGTGGATTTATCCCATGTGGTGTAAATGTGTTCTGTTACATTTCATGTGAATTGTCGCTGTTTTCATGTTATTTTCATATATTGCACGTTAAATACAAAAACATGGGATCGCGTTAGTCACGTTCGCCTTTTTGTAAAGACGTGTTCTTACTCAAAAACTCTAAGAAGGAATTATGTTACGGTACGGTACGGGTAACTGCATAAATTGTAGATAAAAATGAAATTTGGATGGAACTACGTGAGCAGAAGAACCGCATTGTGGGGCCACGAAACCAGCTTCTTTTCGAAATATTTAATCCCAAACATCCACATATTTTCCCCCAACAAATGCTGAGGATTGTACAGGAAATGTTTCCAACCCCTGCGCCAAGGTGACCACACGTAGGAAGCCGAAGACCTACACTGTTTCTTCCCACGGCTCATCACAAGGATCCTGGTTTACTGAAGATGTGCCCCCCTCGGCTTCATTTATTCCACCCGTCAGTTTACAAGAATCATTACGTGTCTTTTGCTCCGCACCTCAGCAGAGAGTGTTCCCTTTGCAATGCTAATGACTGTTAATGTGCTAGATGGGAGTCATTATGTTGCGTTATGCTCTGCACTATATGCTTTACATTCCCGTCACCAGGGGTGGAAATTGTCTTTTTTTTTTTTTTTTTTTTAAGTCATTCTACTCACGTCATTGCAGACGTTTGATGAAGTTCTATTTAAATACTTTTGTGAAGGAAAGAAATCGAGAGTTGGAGCTGCCAAGTACGCTGAAAGTTCTCTCATGAAAGAAAGATGGCCTTCAGTTTTGAGAGCGTGACTAAACTGTAGAAGGCTTGGTTGTCAAGATGGATTCGTATTTAATCATTAACAGACAAGATCGTCCGTATAATCCTTTCACGATGACAGTCTGTAAAGGCCCAGACATACCCCAAAACGTCCACAGATGTGCACGGCAGGGCAGACAGCGGACATGGACATGGTTATGTTCATACTACATCGGGTGTCTGCATAAGAACAGATGTAGTTGGTGCGTAAGGGTCACAAATTTCGGGCTGCCTGCGAACGTCTGCAAAGGCCGACCCTCCGAGACACGGGCAAATGGCGAAACTCGAGTCACATAAAAGCCCCAGCAGCTCTGTGGACGCTGCAAGTTGGATTTGAGCGCTCCCACGGTTGCCTACCAGGAGACAGATGTGTGGGACGTCATTCCCGTGTGCTGAGAACAGAGGGAATCCTGGAATCGGGGAGAAACTGCTTCCTTCCATGGAAAGAAGAGAAATGCACCTCTCAACAACTCTCTTTTAATTGTCTTCACCTTCATGCAGCTTTAAGCGGGAGACGGGACTGTTGGTCGGTGTAACTCCGGTGTAACATGCTAACTCCTCGCCGAACGGCCATGTCTCCCTTTCTATCATCCATCTTCTAGCTTCCAGCTGTGTGCTGCCGGTTTTATTTGTTTAGACCAATCTCTGTACTAAGCTCACAGATGTGAGCGAGAGCTGCTCCAGTATTTTACAAGTTTTCTCTCTTACTCGTGACGATACATTACATCTGCCGCTCTTGAGTGCTGCTCCCCACCCCCTCCCCTTGCGTTTTTACCACACATATTGTGCTGTGCTTGTTGTACCTGCTGCCTTGTGTTAATACTCTTAATTATGTGTTGTACTGTGTGTTACTGCGGCTTGTGGTTCTAGAGGAATCACATTTTGTTCCTCTTGTACTAGTGAACGATGACCAAGGCTACCTAAAGTTGAACTTCCTTCTTCTACTGCTTCCTCTAGCAACACCGCTGCTACATCCTGCCTTGCTCAGAGGAACTTCATCAGCAGCGAGAGAGAGAGAGAGAGAGCCCCGCTCCTTCTCCTCTTCCCCAGCCAATCACAGGCCCGTGTCGCTGCAGTCATCCCTCGTGCTGAGTCTGACTGTGTGCTATGTTACAACACCACGAACTCTGAGGCTCGGAGACCTGAAGGATCTGGATGCATGCTGAGGAAAGAAAAAAACAAAAAACAAAAAAGCGCCCTGTCAGGATTTTACAAACCAGAAAGGTGTGAAAGATGAAAGGCTGACAGAAAGTTAAAAATCTGCAGATTCCATTCGGAGGTGCTGATGGTGCAGGGCCTGCAGCAGGGGTCGCCTGTGGCAGCCACTGACTGCACCGCACACACTCTATAACCCCTCAAATAACACACACACACACACACACAAGTCAACCTCCTCAGCAAGTTCTACTTTTGAGTCGATTTATCAAATTTCCCAAGATGTGAATATCCCTGAGAAGGTGGGTTCACTTGTAACTCCAACCTTCGGACACCAAAGCTGCTCCAGAGCGGGCACCTTACCCGTGTGCTGCAACCCGGAGACGGGACCAGGGGAGACACAAAAGTACACACACTACAACAACATGCTACGCTCCATGGTTCCTGATTTGAGTCTCTGGTGAGGGCTCAGATTCTCTCCTGTGATGTGATTTCGCCCAGAACGCTTTATGGCCAGCGAGTTTTGTGGTTATCCTCCGAAGCGTTTGCTCAAATTGAGGTCGTTATTGTTGTAAAACGTACGTGCAAAACTGAACAGTAAACTATCATCAAGCAAATCAAATGTGTTTTACTACGCACACGCTTTCACTAAAGGCCTCTGGGTGTTACAAAGCCCATGATGCGGCGCATTCAGGGACCCTTTGCATCTTTTTAGTGGCTAAGAGAGTTCAAGTCGAAAGCAGCCCTGCGTTAATACGACAGGGGCCCGTGTTGTTTCAGGTACTGGTGAGGAGAGACATTAAACCTGATTCAGGAAGTCCACATTTGACTAACAGATCCATTCATTTGAAAGTTTATTCAGTGTCAAAACACTGCGCACGGGTGTTAGGCAGGAGTTCACATCTCTGGAAAGTTATCACTACACCAATTATTTTATCTTTTGTTACAACGATCGCCAAGTAAACACTAGAGTAACCTACCAGGAATGTTGGCTTGCGAGTATTTGGTGATGTGTTGTGGCCCGGCAACAGTTGAGTCAGGTTCCACTTTTCTCCATCGTTCCTCCTCCTCAACGTATCGGTTGTCCTGGTTGATGCAGATTCGGCAGGAAATGGTGGTTTCCAGTTCTTGTATTTTCTGTATTCGTCCCTTTTGTGATCAGACGCCACATCTGCTCGACCAGCCACAACTGCCAGCGCTGACACCGGCATATGAAAGTACGTTGAACCTGCAGCGCTCGAACAGGGCCCTCATGTCGTTCCAGGACCTTGTCCCCAAAAGCGGAACTGACCAGACTTCGTCACATTTCGTTGAATTCGTGCAGTGGAGCCGTCCGTCTACATAGCCTGTGTTAAACCTGAACACACGTGCAAAAGGAATGCATGACGACTTCTTTCGTCAGTCAGTTGAAGGCATTTCAGTACGTACACATGGGCCGGTAGGCAGCGTGACACCCTGCAGGCCGTCTGCGGCTGCAGCCGCTCGACCCAAACCCGTCTTCCAGCCGATCCGCATTCTCATCTCTGCTCCATTATAGAAACTGGTCTGTGTTGACACTTCTCTGATGGATTGGTCCCTGTGGGACTGGTTCATCATTGGTGCGAAATAGCGGCCCTAATTTGGTCTTTAATTCCGAAGGACTGAACAGAAAACCAGACACCAATCATCCGTGTTTAGATTACAGAAAGTTTTTTTGATGTCAGGGTCGAGTGAAGCTGGATATATTTAGAGGTGACCTCACCTCACCTCGTTTACATTTGGTCGGGTTGTCCAGAGGAAGAAGAACAATACACAAACCTACTGACTGGAGACAGACACGGAACATCTCCAGAATCTGTTTTGTTTTGTTTATTGTTATTTGTTTTAGGGGATTCTTCACTTTACGATCTCAGGAGGAAGGTCAGCTTTTCTTGGATTAAAAACGTTATCAGAGATTTTAAAGTATTTAATGCCCTATATGTCTTTTCATTTCATCTCGCACTGAGTTAATTTTAGATTTCTGACCCATCCCCACTGCGTCTCTTCGCTGCTTTCTGGGCGAGTGTAGTCTTTCTGAGCTCTGAGGCTCATTAACACACTATTGCACCCGGGGGAATCCACTGGAACCAGCAGCCCATATTGATCCCAGCCCAGAACAACTGAAATATAAATGAAGGATTTACACTGTGGACTCCTTTGTGCATCCATGGCCCACCATTATCTAACAGTGTTGGCAGTGTTTCTTTTCATTACTGTCGGTATTGTGACTGGAACATAAAGGAAATGTTGCGTATTAAGGAAAACGTTTAGGAAGGTATTTTTATAGGCGGTGTGAGATGAAGATCACAGGAAGCTAACCAGGACCCTGGAAGATATAATAGGAAATGGATTAGACACTTTCCTTGCTGGTCAAATGCTGTATTAATTCAAGATGTTTGGACAAATACAGCGTCTAAGGATACGTCATGATAATGATTACAGAGGAATAATGTATGCATCCACTCTCTGAACCTGCATTCCCTATTGAGCAAAATCTGCTCCATTCCTACCAGGCACATTATATAGTACATAATTAAACAATTTTCACAGGAAAAAAAGAAAAAGAAAAGAAAAACCTAACATAATCACATCACAAAGTAAATGCTAGAGCGAGAGCGAGATATGAATTCGTGTTTAGATGCTTTGGCAACAGGGTTCATCTAACATTCATGCCAATAAAGAGGATTATTGAAATGGATTAGAAAAGAGACAGAGACGCAAAGATGGAGAGAGAGAGAAAGACATATCTATGATACACTTATATAAACAGGAACGGAGAGACAGTCACGCAACGAGTGAGAGGGAGAAAAACACACAAGCAGGAACCACAGAACATCTTTTAATCTTTTAACCCACATTTAGCTGCGTTACAGGTCCATATAGACTCATGTAATATGTTAACACATATGTATGTAGGCTTACTTGTGTGGGTATTACATGCACGTAGGTAAGCGTTGCATGTCTGTTCGATTTTTTTCCAATGTTTGCTGCTCATATTTTTTTTTTTTTTTTTTAACTGAGCAGATTTTAGAATATCGTCTAACTTGATCCTCTATCTGCTATTTTGGCGGCACGTATGTTTTAACCTGCCAGTGGTGCCGATACAATTAGTCGACAGGTCCATTAGTCTGTTGATGGCTCGATGACAATTTTTACAGCACCGAGAGCCAGATCGCAAATAAAAAAGCAAGCAGCAAAAACAACGCTGAATAATTAAAGCAGATGTGAGGGTGAGAATGACTCTATATGTTCCAGTGTGTTGGAGGCCATTTAGGATTTAGGAGTTTAAAAACTGCTGCTGATTACAGCTTCTCATACTGAATATGAAGATTTTCCTCTTCGTGTAATTGTAAATTTGAGAAAACACAAGAGCAGGTTCATTACAGTAATGTGATCAAGTAATGTCTCACAACACTTCCTGCACGGTAATCCTGCAATACTAAAACATCTTACTGTACTTACATATCTATATATGTATATATATATTTATATATTTATATATTACAGTGTAATATACCCATTAGGTAATAACATGTGCATTGATATCCATGTATTACTGAACATCAATCTTAACTTAGGACATACATACACATACTGAGTTAAAACAGGCCTTTTTATCAGAAGACATTTTGATATCACAGTGGGAAAAGTACACGTGTAAATAATAAAAAATAATAAAAAATAAAATGCTTAGCTAATCAGCTTGATTAGCTGATTCCTTTTCAGGGTCCTGTTATTGTGCACGTTGACTCGCTATCACACTTTGATGGCTTAGTGACACATGCTTTTCCAAGTCAAAATGTGAAAAAAAGGCCCACGTGGAGCCAGATTTATAATATGTTTAACAAATACTTGGCCAATAAAGTTGATCTGGATTCAAAGACAAACAACCAGAAAAGAACAGGCTCCAGGTTCACCGTAATGCAATTAATATGTGGTCACTTAATTAACCGCAAATTTTGTTTGTTCGTTTTGTTTGCATAACTTGAATAAACTTGAGAAAACCTATACACTGTCTCACTTACTGCTGGTATATGTGTCGGTCTGCTCCACCTTCATCAGGTATTCTATATAAATATATGGCACATTATATACTCAGTAATATATTATAAACGTGATGCACCTGTCGCATATTCAGGTATCCAGGGATTTTTTTTCCCCCGATTTAATTCTGTATGCACCAACAAAGCATTTAAAAAACCTCCAAGACTCCACTTACACCACTTCAGATCTTAGCTGAGGGAGCTTTGCTATTTCCCTTTATCTTGTGCTTACAGCATATGTTGCATTTTTACTGCGTAAGTCTGTGTTTAATCGAGCTACCGCCTACTAATTAGTAATGACTAATCGATTCGTACACGATGCACAGAGCGTAGGGGTCAAAAGGCGAGTTTATTTGCATAGCTTCTTTCAGCAACGCAATTCAAAGTGTTTTTCGTAAGACATGAAAGTAAAATAAACACGAGGTGATATAAAAAGACGATATAAAAACAAGAATTTGACTGATTTAAAAGTGTGAAATAAAACAGAAGATAGAAATGAGCTAAAATAAAATTAAAAACGCGTTAGGGGGTTCATTTTTTGCCCTGGGGCCCCCTGGTGGTTTACGCTGGCTCTGCGTTCAGCAATAGGCAATTTGATGACTCTGTGAACTTATGAACTCTGTCGTGGGCATTTGTTATTATTTTTTTTAAATTTATACCAAATATTATTCACCGTTATGAGATACAGTCGTTACATGACACATTTCGATTAGGTTGAATGATGATATGTGGATGTCAGTTGTAGGACTGCGACAATTTATCCATTAGTCGATCCACAGAAAATTAATTGGCAGCTATTTTGATAATGGAATCATCATTTGAGTTTTTTTTCTGAGAAAAAAAAAAGCCAAACGTTTGCTGGTTCCAGCTTCTTAGATGTAAAAAATTTTATGCTTTTTCTTTGTCATACATGATGGAAAACTGAATTTCTTTGGGGTTGGGACTGTCGGTGGCGCAAAACAAGACATCTGAAGACATTACCTCGGGATGTGGGAAAAATATAAAAGGCACTTTTGTGACTTCTTATGGAAATAATGATTAGAAATATGATTAGTCGCGAAAACTATCAGGGGATTAATTGATGATGAAAATAATCATTGGTTGCATCACCAGTCAGTTGACGAACATTATATTCTATGTAACCTTTACTTTATATACACTACATATTTTAGGGATTTTTTAGGTTTAAAGTATCTTCAAGGCTGGATTACCGACTGGGCAAAGTTGATAACTGCTAACATAATTTGATTAAATGCTAATTTGTTAGAAATTTGTACCACTTGAAGTACGACATCAGATATGATCCTATGGTCCTCCATCCTCCATCTTGTGGCCATGGTCTCGTAGAATGATTCTGTGTCAAAATGTAGTGCTTAGACCTGAATTAATTTAGTTTATATTGAACCCAGGTGTCGTAAAAATTTCAAAAAGTTTTTAAAAAAATCACATTTCTTCCATTTTATCCTGTATTTCAAGTAATTAACACACAGAAAACCTTGGGCTATGTCGTATTATTCCATCGCAGAAAGTACTGTAAGGCTACAACCATCGATTATTTTCTTCATCAACATGCCAGACAATTTTTTTTCTTTAAAAATCAATCGATTGTTTTTTTGGAACAATGCCCATCATTATTCCCTGAGGCCCGAGTTAACAGATTCAAAGTGCTTTTGTTGTCTGAGCAACAGTCAAAAAACACAAATACACAGAGTTTACTATCATTGAAAACTAGAAAAACTAGCAAATATTCATATTTGAGAAGGCGATACCAGTGATTTTATTTTGCATTTTTTCATTTTTGCTTAAAAAAATGATGATAAATGATTGATCGGTTATCAAAAGTGTTGTCATGTAATTTTCCGTCTTTTGACTAATTGGTTAATCAGCTAATCATTTCAGCTCCAGAGTACTGGCTGGTTACGGGATGCCTGAGGAAAAAAAGGAAAAACTGCCATGTGTAGCGGGGATCAGCAGGGGCCCATCAACAAATTCCTGCCCCGGGCCCCCCTGGAGGAGATTTATCCGGCCCTGTGAATCTGATGTTCAGGACGTTGTTGTGTTTTAACAATCAAGTTGCTCACCGGTGGTGCAAGTTCTCGACTTCGTGCGATGCTTTGCATGTCGATAAAATGACTTTGCATCTGATGCCACATAATATGAATATGAGCAGAGAGAGGGAGATGAGTGAGTGAGTGAGTGAGTGTGAATGGAAAGGTAGAGGGACATAGACAGAGAGCGGGGAGTGAGGAGAGAGAGAGGGAGAGAGAGAGAGAGAGAGAGAGTCGCCATTACTGCCTGGCAGTGCTGCTGAGAGGGGAGGGAGCAGAGAGAGGCAGGTTTCGGCTTACAACGCATACCACACCAACAACACCAGAATACACTAAAATACGGGCTAACCGGCCGTTTGGGACTACAGGGGACTACACCGTCTACTAAACTTCATTTAGGATTTTGTCGGAGGGACTCCAATGCCCGCAGGTTGTGGATTGTAAAAAGGAGTTTTTTTTTTTTTTTTTTTTTTTGCCTTTTAATGTGGGAATGCTTTCTCCTCCTTTCCGTGGTATGTGGATCTGGGAGCGACCATGTTAATAGGTGGGTAAGGGAATGTATTTGTACTGGGATTGGGACTTCATTCGCTTAGCCACCACTCTTCTCTGTTGGCGAAACCTGGCTGCAGGCTTGCGCCGTTCCGGGTGGAAGGAAACCGGGGTGGGGATGTGAGTCTGGACTGTTAAATTAGCCCAGGTTGTGATTTAAAACCGCTTTCTCCCCGGCGTTAGGCTGGGGTTGGTGCTGCTAACGCTAGCTAGCTAACTCTCCGTCACCCTCTTGGCATGCTAGGCTAGCATTGCTGGGCTAATGTTAGCTAATCGGAATTGGAAAGGTGGGTTTTTTTCCTCGGTTTTCGTTTTTTTTCTGGAGTATCTGGGCCAAACCGGACCGAGTCGGGTTCGATTTTCTATTCCCAGGAGAAATTAATAACCGCCGTAGCAAACCCTTTGGTTGCGACTGTTAGTCACGGTGCATTGACGCATTAACATTATGTCTCTTGGTTTTAATTCGATCTTAACTAACTCATTAACTCCCATAGCGGACTCTCATCCCATTTTTTTCGTAGAGTTCGGTGTTTTAAGTGATAACCGCCCCTTTCAATAGATTTTATTACAGCGTAACAAGTGGGTTAAAACGAAAAATATCTTCTGAAATTACTTTGATCCATTAATTCATTTCTTGACGACTGTACTGGTGTCCGACTTCAGAGCCTTCATGTCGCGTTAGCTTTTTTATCGGTAATTTAATTGATTTATTTTTTTTCGGTTCTGTTTTTCACGTAGTCCGACTTCGTTTTGAAGTTGCGGGGTTGCCAGTTTTGCAACCTTAACGTCTTGCCTCTCGTTAACGTGAGCGCTATGGATGGATGGACGGAGGGTCGGGTCCAGGAGTGCCGCTGGGCAGATTTGTGAAGTTTTCCGACATTAACCGAGGTATTTTGACCCCTAATGTCACAGCTGTGATGAGGAGTTGTAACCGCACTTGTCATTAGCTGCTTTTTAACTTTTGTTTTGGGGGGGGGGTTAATTCTCTGTGCAGCAGGTCAGTGGGTTTGTCCTGCTGCTGCAGCTCTGCATGCCATTGGCGTCGACTCCGACTGCTGCAGCTCCCTTTGCCCTTTTCCCAAACTCTCGTTAAAGGGATAGTCCGGCCTTTATCTAAAGAGCCATCCTGGTGGTTTTTGTCCTGCCTTTTGCAGTTATTTCACTGTCCTCTTCCATTTAAAAAATTCCTCCAATGTTGCCTTATAGTGGTTGCTAAAAGGACTAATTATTAACGGGATCTATTTGTGTTGAAAAATAAGAAATTAGGTTCTTTGCTGTTTCCACTTACATGCCATTACCTTGTTCTACTGTCCATAAATCCACAAGGGCTCACTGAATGAGTAAGTAGGACTGTGTGTTTATCGTAATCATCGGAGTCAGTTTGTTCAGAGCCTTTCTCTTAAGCCCTTTCTCTTAAATGGGCTGTGTTTGGAGCCAAGCTGTTGATCACACTGACATAAAAATGGCATACAACTGAATGCTGTTTAGTTTTCTGATGGTTGCAAGGTCAATGTCTGTTTTTTAAACATAAGAAAACGACAAATAGTTTGACAGCATTCTTTCATTGTATAAAAGTGGTTGAACAATTAAAAAAATAAAGCATCTAGTTGGTAAATGTTGATTGATGGTAGTTGCTGTCGCCTGCAGACAAAACATTTCCCAACTAGATAATGTATAGGTGTATGTTTATTAAAAGAAAAAAAACCAAACATGTTTCTGTTTAATTGGAAGGCAGAGATGCCCTGATACATCAGAACTGATAGGTATGAATAGGCACATCTGAAAAGCTTTGCATCTGTGTCTGCGTTAGGACCGGAATAAAAATGCATATTGGTATTGTCATCATGCTAAAATGGTGGGAAATATTCACTATTACTGTCAGCATTTACAAACCAGTCAAGGGCATTGGTATTGACAAACCCTGTGAGTGATGGCAGGGTTGATCATATCAGTTGGCCTGTAAACTGTTGTTTTTACAACATCGACACCTTGGGAAGGGGAAGTCAGATGAGGGATGCTTGGTTTCAGGTCTGGACCTGACTCCGGAGGAGAGTGACACCGTTTTTTCTTTTTTCTTTTTTCTTTTTTTTTCTTGGATTGTGTTTTGAAACATCTGAGCCTCTTTGAAGGAAATCATTTTCCAACAAGCACCAGACTGGTGCCTTTCATGTAGTTTTGAATGAAAGTAATGAGTGTAATCAAAGCTTTATTTCAACTGGTAACTGGCAACAAAGATGTTTTGTGAAGCAATTCCATAGTGAATACAAAAATATAGTGCCCTAAGACAATAGAAGGATGGAGAGAAGCCTAGTTAAGACGAAATGATCCATAAGTCGCTTATAATAAGGTGGTCTGATCTCTTATTACACACCTGAAGTAGACTGACTGACTATCTCTAAAGCACATTGTTGGATTTTAGATGTATTTGACACTAACATTTGTGGAAGCAAAGTTATTGTAATTTCTGTTTTCTGGTGTTTTGCTTTGTATTACAACTGTAGTTTCTCTGATGATGAGGCAGCTGGCATTTAAAGCTGCATTATGCAACTTTGCACATTGGCAGCTGAAAAATGGCAGTGGCAGGTAATGGCTTAAAAATCTGAAGCTGAGTACCCAGAGAACCTGAGAGACTGGGTCAGTATTCTGCCAAAACCTTGGTTGGTTTGTCATGATGTTTTTCTTAGAGTTAGAAAGGAGAAGACGTAATGTTTGCAGGGTCCATTTCTTTTCTCTGGCAGCAGAGCTCACTCACTGGTTTTTAGGAGCCAGTTTTGATTTTTGCTCATAAGTTTTGATTCATCTCTGTTGTCTGTACCAGAGATCAGAACTTATTTTGGGGAAACAATGAGTTGAGCGGCGCCTCACTTAAACTATATGGGATGCTCTTCTCTGCTGGGGCCCGGCTTTGTGATTTAGGCTGAAAAAACAGAAGTTTATTTTTACCTAAAAATCCAGCCGGGTGCAGCTTTAACAGGTTTACCATCCTTGACAGTGTGCTCCGCTGTATTTCAGGGCTTAACAGCATTTAGTCATCTCCAAAAGCAGCTTGCCAAGTGATACCTTAATCCCCCCTGCAGCCTCACAGTGAATAGAATGATCATGATGTACAAGGCTACTTTTAGCCATTAGTGTGGCACAAATGCAATTTGGGCTCTGGTGTTGGCCATTTGCAGTAATAAGACCGTCACTGGCTCCATGCAGGTGTTTACAGTATACAGCTAACAGGCTAGCACTGCTGCCATTCCCGCTCTTCGTACATATTAACATTTATTCATCTCATCGGGTCTTATGTTGACCCTGTGTGTTGACAGCAGAGTGAATGTAGACTTTTGATATTGGCTGATAAAAATGTAAAACAGATGTTTGGATTTGGGTGAGTGATCTTCTAAAACATTGTGGTTTGGATGAGAATCTGGGGAGGAATGTAGGGCTGTAATAATCAGTTGGTTAGTCAATCAACAGGAAATTAATAGATTCCAGATTGTATAATTGATGGTTTTAGTCAGTTGCCAAGTAAAGGTTCCACATGTTTCTGATTTCAGTGTCACAGATATGAAGAATTGCTTACTTCAGCTTTTACTGTTTGATATCATAAATTGAATATTTAGGATTGTTTTGGCTGTTGTTTGGACTAAATACTCAAGGTGAACACATCATTTGGACTTTGCTAATTTCTAATTGGCATTTGGTAGTGTTTTTGCCATTTTCGAGGTGGCAATTATTTAAATCAGCAAAGAGATGATTGTAAGATTAATCAGTAGTAAAAATAGTTGTTAGTTTTAGCCCTGTAGGCACGAATACCTTGCTAACGTGCATTAGTGCCACCTCTAAGTGTATCTGCTGAAGTGTAGTGCTTCATCTGTTCATAAGCTCAGATGGACTTCTCCCTAGGTGCCTGCTACAGTCAGCTGTGGCACACATAACAGCACAGTAGCTGTTGTAGGGTCTATGGGTTAGGTTTATAAACCTGAAGGACCTTGGCCCCTGACGTCATGTAATGTTCTGTGTGTGTTTGAGGGGCAAGGAGCTCCTGATTTAAGGTGTCCAAACCGTAGATCTGGTCATATGGTGATAGAACATTTAAGGCATATTTTCTGTTTGTAACTGAACACATTTCTCCTGTGTGTTTGTAGGCCTGTAAACATGAAAATGGGTTTTGTAATGACTTTTATATGTTAGATAATTGAATTCATTGGGTAACATCCATGTATCCTACTTGTAGTGGACTGAATCAATTCCCCACCAATGTTGTTTGTTTCCTAAGATTGCTGTAGATTTGTTGAATTCCAAAAAAGGCTATTCTCTTACACAGCCCCCCGCACACAGTTGACATCATCACCTTGACCTCTGTAAACAGTCTGGGGAAACCTCATCGCTTCGTCTGAGTGGACAGGAATCCTACTCTGGTGCAGTTTCTCAGGCTCAGCATGCCATCGTGCTGCAGCTAGCAGTTCCAGCTCACGCAGGCAAATTCACTGGCTGATTGCCATCTCGCTGTAAAACACAACAATGACTGCAATTCTCTCTGCCATTATCAGTTATCAGCCTCTAGTTAGGTCATAGTAAGGTTCAGGCTTATTTGAATGTGACAATCCCAGATAATACTGACAGAAAGATTGCACTGTCAGTCAGATCTAGGCACTTGCCAATTTTCTAATTTCTACATTCTGTAATTGCTGAATATTTGCATTGTCAGTAGTGAAACATTTAATTTCACCTGGTTGTTTATTTTGAATAGACAAGCAGCAAGCAGCAGAATGATTTCGTTCCACAAATAATCAAGACTGCTAATCAGGATTAATGATTGTGACCAGAATGTCAGGAAAAATATATTATGAAAACTACAGGCAAAATAATCAGGATTATACATTTAGCCCTAATCATGTAGCCCTAGGTTGTGCTGATGATGATAACAAATCTGTGAACTGATTTCTTTTCTCTGTTTCATTCTCACAGTGAAGCAAATCATTTCTAGGTCAGTGGCTGTCAAAGGGCTGGAGTTGCATGCCATTTTTATCCTGCCTCGGCACAAATTGGTTGAAAGCACTTCTTTTTCTCTGCGAGGGGAAAAGTGACATTGCCGAACATGGTCCATGATTGAATTACTGTCGCTTTCTCTTATATAAGTTGTACTGTCACACTTTGGTTTTTGTCTCCTCAAAAGGCCATTTTGATATTGCATGTTTTTTGAATCAAAATTTCTCTTGGTTTTTGAAAAATGCAGGAGGCTTTTTCATCACAGTTTCACATTATAAACCTATTATGATGGAGTTTCAGGGCCAGCGTGTTTTATTACTGGTACATGTAAGGCCAAACAAAAAAACATAAGCTTTTACCATTTAGAGAAAGAGATTATTTTGTCCTGCACAAGTGTGATAATGTATTCCTCTGTCTAATTTTCTGATAACTCTGTGTAATGCCAGATTAACACATCTGATTTGTTGTTTTAAATCAATACACTGCACATGTATGTATGTACATGTGTGTCCCAGAGGGATATGCAGAGGAAAAAAGCTAATTATATTATTTGTGATAAGGAGACTAAGGTGCTCTGAGGACAAATCAGTTCAAATATGTTTTTGTTTGTTTGCCTTTATCTTTTCCTAATTGTGAATTCCATGTCTTGCAGGCAGGTGATAAAAGGACTAAGCCAGCTGCTCTATCCCAGCTTAAAGAAGACCCAGGATAGAAACTGAGAGAGAAACACTGAGTTGGAGGGGGATTCACCACTACCAAGGGAAAATCAGAATGAAAGTGCCTCTATACCACTGACAAGAAGAACTGGAATGATATCTTGATCTTTTTTCCTGGAAGTGACCAAGTTAGCGATGAGCGGGGGGATATAATGGCCAAGAACAAGGATGCCCGCCCCCCAACATTCGCCGTCAGTGTGGTTGGCCTCTCGGGGACGGAGAAAGAGAAGGGAAATTGTGGCGTGGGCAAGTCCTGCCTATGCAATCGGTATGTGCGTCCTGATGCGGACAGCTACTACTCTGAGCACACCTCAGTGCTGAGCACAATAGACTTTGGTGGACGTGTGGTTAACAATGACCACTTTCTTTACTGGGGGGAGGTGTCCCATCGAGGGGACGATGGGTTGGACTGTAAAATCCAAGTCATTGAGCAAACAGAGTTCATTGATGACCAGACGTTTCTTCCGCATCGGAGTACTAACCTGCAGCCGTATACCAAACGAGCGGCAGCAACCAAGCTCCAGTCAGCAGAGAAGCTTATGTACATCTGCACGGACCAGCTGGGCTTGGAGCAGGACTTTGACCAGAAGCAGATGCCCGATGGGAAGCTGAACATCGACGGCTTTGTGCTGTGCATCGATGTTAGCAAGGGTTGCAATAGGAAGTTTGATGACCAAATGAAGTTTGTCAACAGCCTTTATTCCCAAATTGTTAAATCAAAGAAGCCTATCATCGTTGCTGCCACAAAATGTGATGAGTGTGTGGACCAGCACCAGAGGGACCTGCAGGCCTTTGTTGCCAGCAAGAAGAACCTGCTGCTAATTGAGACATCAGCACGCTCCAACGTCAACGTGGAGCTCTGCTTCAATACCCTCCTCCAGCAGCTAGATAAAACAAGGGGGAAACCAAAAACTGTGCCATATCTGGAGGCCTATAAAATCCAACGGCAGCTTGTTACCTCAGTAACAGATAGATTTGACAAATTGATGGTGCACACAGTGAGAGATTACCATACCACGTGGAAAACAGTGATGAACAATATGAAGGGCCAACCTGACTATGATGACTTCATCACCTTGGAGGGCTCCAGGAAAGCACGCAACATGTTCACAAAGCACATTGCACAACTGAAACAGGAGCACATTAAAAGGAGGAGGGAAGAGTACCTGACAACACTACCAAAAACCCTTAATAACCTCCTCAGTAACCTGGAGGAGGTTGAACACCTCACATGGCCTGAGGCACAAAGTGTGATCCGGAACCGGCCTGATTTCCAGTACTGGTTTGTGGTTCTAGAACATACGCCATGGGATGAGACGGACCACATCAACAACAGTGACCGCAGGATACCCTTTGACCTCCTTGATACACCTGATGGTGAGAGAATCTACCGTAACCACGTCCAGCACCTGCTGTCAGAGAAGAGAAGGGTAGAGATGAAAGAGAGGTTCAAGAAGACACTGGACAGGGTTCATTTTATCAGTCCAGGGCAGCCATGGGAGGAAGTCATGTGCTTTGTTATGGAGGACGAGGCCTACAAATACATCACAGAATCAGATAGGAGGGATGTTTACTGTAGACACCAGCAGGAAATAGTTGAACGGGCCAAAGAGGATTTTCAGGAAATGCTTTTTGAGCACGCTGAGCTGTTCTATGACTTGGATCTGAACGCCACCCCCAGCGGCGACAAGATGAGCGAAATTCACAGTGTCCTGAATGAGGAGCCCAGATACAGAGCGCTGCAGAAACTTGCCCCAGATAGAGAGTCGCTCCTACTCAAACACATTGGGTTTGTTTACCATCCCACTAAGGAGACCTGCCTGAGTGGGCAGAACTGTGTTGATCTGAAAGTGGAGCAGGTTTTAGCAAACAGGCTGGTACAGCTCGACCATGGACGCTCTAATCTCTACTATAACAGTGCCAACATTGATAAGATCAACCTCTGCCTCCTGGGAAGGGAGGGTCTCTCACAGGAATTAGCCAATGAGATCCGAGCTCAGTCCACAGATGACGAGTACACCCTTGATGGTAAAATTTACGAACTGGAGCTTCTTCCCGTGGATGTCAACTCTACGCTGCTCTTCAGCCATACGTGGGTCACCACTTTCAAGCCACATGGCTGCTTTTGTGTATTCAACTCCATAGAGTCTCTCAACTGTATTGGAGATTGCATAGGCAGGATCAGAGCAGAGATAGCACAAAGTAGGAGAGAGAGATTTGCTCAGCCGCTACCATTCATTCTCATCCTGGCAAATCAGAGGGACAGTGTTTGTAAAAATATACCTATCCTGAGGCACCAGGGCCAACAGTTGGCAAATAAGTTGCAGTGCACCTTTGTGGACATCCCGTCTGGGGCCTTTCCACGTAAATTCACTGAGTTCCAAATTAAGCAGGGTCTCCGAGCAGTGCTGGAGGGGCTAAAGCATAACTTTGATGTCCTGGCCCCTCTGCCCTCTATCAAAGACATGTCAGAGACGGACCTTAGGATAGTCATGTGTGCTATGTGCTGGGATCCTTTCAGTGTTGACCTCATCCTCTCGCCTTTCCTGGACTCACATTGCTGTAGTGCAGGGCAGCCAGGCCAGAGCAACACACTGATACTGGACAAGATCATTGGTGACAGCAGGAGGAGGATCCAGGTCACTGTCCTCTCCTATCACTCTGCTATCGGTGTCCGCAAAGATGAACTGGTGCACGGCTACATTTTGGTGTATTCTGCCAAACGCAAGGCTTCCATGGCGACCCTGCGGGCATTCTTGGCTGAAGTCCAGGATGTAATCCCTGTCCAGATGGTGGCGATCACAGACAGCCAGGCAGACTTCTTCGAGAATGACGCCATCAAGGAGTTGATGACGGAGGGGGAGCACATTGCCACAGAGATTGCTGCCAAGTTTACAGCACTCTACTCACTGTCACAGTATCATCGGCAGACAGAGGTTTTTACACCCTTCTTCAATGAAGTGCTAGAGAAGAAGCCGAGCATTGAGAGTTCTTTCCTGTTTGACAGCTCATCACGTGAGTGCACCACTGGTGCAAGTGAAGATGTCTTCCCCACCTCACCACATAGCCATTCCCCAGCCTACAACACCTATTACCCAGAATCTGATGATGATAATGAAGCCCCCCCACCTTACAGTCCAATAGGTGATGACGTTCAGCTTCTCCCCACACCCAGTGAGCGGGCCAAGTACCGGATCGACCTAGAGGGAAATGAGTATCCAGTCCATAGCACGCCTGTGGGAGACCATGAACGCAACCACAAAGTGCCTCCGCCCGTCCGGCCCAAACCAGTGCTCCCCAAGCCTAACGTCAAAAAGCTGGACCCTAACCTACTCAAAACCATTGAGGCTGGCATGCGAAGTAATCGTAGAGTGCCGCGTGGCCCAATGACACACACTGAGGATGTAGAGGCATCAGACAACTATGCAGACCCAGTGGACACCTTGCTAAGGTCCAGGGGTTTCCACAATGATGACATATATGCTGTGCCCGATGACACACACAGCCGTCTGGTCAAAATAAGAAACTCTTTTGGCGGGTTACATGGTCTCCATGGAGGAGGAGAGGAAGAGAATGGATTCGACCGGAAGTCTCAGGCTGGACGCCGGCCGTCAAAATACAAACATCGTTCTAAAATCCTGTTTAGCAAGACAAAGGCCTACCAAAGAAGATTTCACTCTGACAGCGACGGGGAGGAGTCTGGCCCTGCCACGCAGAAAAAGAAAAAGGGAAGAGCCCACCGGGGAAGCGAGGAGGACCCACTGCTCTCCCCTGCCGACCCCTGGAAGGGTGGGATAGATAACCCCGCTATCACCTCCGACCCTGAGCAGGAGGACAAGAAGATGAAGAAGAAGAAGACGCCCAAAACACCAAAGGAACCAAAGAAGGTGAGTCTTACCTGTCATGAATCTTGAATTTTGTAGTTTTGAGTTCTTTATACAGCAACTAAGCTCAGTGTCTTCAAGACACTGAACCAAAGCTTTCTTATGTTTTTTGAGGGACTGAAAGAGCTTCAGTGCATTGAATATTACAGAGAGAATTAAAGTGTGTAGTAGTGTGTGAGCAGATGTGTGAGGGTGTGAGATCTGAGCTGATTTCTTTTTTTAATAGCCCTGGGGCTCAGGGTGAGAATAAACTAATTTGATAATTGATTGATCAGCCCCACTGCTGAAATGGTGTATGAGCCTCCCCACCTTACGGGCCCCAGACAACCGATTTTAAAAAGGCTTGATGAAAATATGTACTGTTAAAGACGGTAGGGCTCTTTCTGTATAATCTCTGTATTCTGTATAATTCGTATCCTCTCTAAAGGCTTGTCTGGGGCTGCTGAGCTGCATAAGCAAGTGCATTTGTATCTGCCACTATAATGTGCA